>NC_090657.1:133878695-133995386 GCF_040937935.1 Hyperolius riggenbachi
TGTGACTCCAATAAAAAGGCCCAAATGAAAAATAAATCATCTTAGAAACAGATTTTTATTTGTCCAACAATAAGCAGATTTGGGATTTAAATTCTCTGTAAATTGTATGTAATAAAAAACACAGTGACTCTCAAGATAGCCTTAAGTTGCTCCAGCTATAATAGCTGATGATTCCCCAATATGAGGTCTGTTCTGAAATCGTTAGTCTTGGGATCTAGCGAAGGGCATAAAAGCCTGGAGACTCTTCATCCAATTATATCTTAAAATGGGAAATTCTTCCTGACTGCAAATTTGGCAGTCAGTTTGTACCCTGGATCACACATTCATTCTACTCCATTCTCTTCATCTATCTCTTTTCTCTTCCTTTTCTGTCTGCCAAATGTTTGGCTGCTTGACACTGTTGTATATAGACAGGCACAGACAGACAGAATGACTGGCATTGACAAATACACAGCTGGTAGTTGACACAGACAAACATACACGGACATTTAAAGATTAACATATTTTGTTTTAATATTACCGAGACACAGATGACTACGGAATGATGGATAGATGGAAAAATGAATTGACTGATAATGACATACTAATGAATTGTCACTGATAGGAAGTGAGACTGGTATTGACAGAAAGACTGATTGGCATTGAGAAAGACAGAGAGATATTGGCATCAATTCACAAAGGCTTTTCTATTAGCTTACAAATGGAAGTCTATATTATTCTTACTTTGCTGATAAATCAAGCAGTTTTCACTAGGAGTTCTCATCCTGATTTAAAGAGAAACCGTAACCAAGAATTGAACTTCATCCCAATCAGTAGCTGATACCCACTATCCCATGCAATATCTATTCCTTTCCTCAAAGAGATCATCAGGTGGCTCTGTATGGCTGATTTTGTGGTGAAACCCCTCCCACAGAGTAATGTCAGCGCCTCACAGCTCTGAGGTCCTGACATCACACTGTGGTAGCCTTGTTGCATTGTGGGAAATAACAGCTGTTTCCAACTGCCAAAAAAGCAAGCAGCAGCTACTTCCAATGACATCACCTGACAGCAGTAAAAATTTAACCATGTGATAAATGTCTGAATGTAAATCAGGGAGAGGAAAGATTTTACAATGAGCAAACACTGACTTAATCATTTATACATAATTATTGTAAAAAATTAAGCACTTTTTTATTACATTATTTTCACTGCAGTTCCACTTTAACCATTTCTGCCACCCGGATGTGAAGCTCACGTCCGGGTGGCTGCTCTGCTGCGGTGCCGCACTTTGGCACGTTTCTGCGCGCGATCGCGGGCGCGCCCCCGTGCCCCAGTGCTGTCCCCCGGTAGCCCTGGGATCAGTGAACGGAAACAAGAGGCTTCAGTCTTTCTGCACGTAAAATTTTCTGCGTCATCCTTGTGCTTCCGGTTAGCAAGAAGCACAAGGACAAAAAAAAACTCAATTTACACATATAATAACATTAAAAATTAACTGTTTATTTCCCACACCAAAATATTACCCAAATAAAATTTTTAATGGAAAAAAAAGACATAAATAGTTACCTAAGGGTCTGAACTTTTTAAATATGCATTTGAAGGGGGTATACTACGAACATTTTTTAAATTATAAGCCGGCAAATAGTGATGGACGCAAAACGGAAAAAATGCACCTTTATTTCCAAATAAAATATTGACGCCATACATTGTGATAGGGACAAAATTTAAATGGTGTCATAACCGAGAAAAATGGGCAAATAAAATACATAGGTTTTAATTATAATAGCATGGATTATTTTAAAGCTATAATAGCTGAAAACAGAGAAATAATGAATTTTTTCCATTTTTTCTTATTAATCCTGTTAAAATGCATTTATAAAAAAACAATTCTTAGCATAAATGTACCACTCAAAAAAAGCCTAATTAGTGGCGGAAAAAACAAGATATAGATGAATAAATTGTGATAAGTAGTGATAAAGTTATTAGCAAATGAGTGGGAGGTGAAAATTGCTCTGATGCATAAAGTGAAAAATCCCCACTGGCTGAAATGGTTAAATGTCTTTTTCTTGCATTCATTAACTGTAGGATTAAATAAGTTTAGGATTTTTTCCTTAAATTATGAATAGAATCATATGAAAAGTGAATTCACAGTGCACAGTGAAAGTATTAATATCTTTTAAGTGTGTTCATATATACCATATTTTTCGGGCCATAAGACGCACTTTTTCTCCCTCAAAAGTGTGTGTGTGTGTGTGGGGGGGGGGGGGGGAGTCAGTGCATCTTATGGTCCGAATGCTACATTTTTGGACCAGTGCCAAGTGACCGCCTATCTCTATGACCGCAGGGGCCACCCCCGCTAGGTCTGTGGTAAATCAATCACCTGATCCAGTGTGATCTCGGCGCTGTGAGGTTACCTGCCACCATCTGCGCTTCTCCCATCAACTGCGAGGTCGGCTACAAGTCACTGCACCAGGAAGGACTCAGCCTGGCCGGGAGGAGGAGTGCATCAGAAGCGCCAATGGCTAGAGGATGAAGAGAGCCTCAGCAGCTTCCTGAACCATGGCTTCCTGTACAGCCGCACCAGTGTGAATTTGCCCGTTAGGATGAAGTGCCTCAGCTTGTCCCAGAACCCCAGGCATCTCACTTCCTGTACCACCGCTCCAGCGTAATCGCCAGGATGAAGATACGCTCAGCGGCTTTGTAACTCCGGGCATCCCGCTTTCTGAACCGCCACTCTAGCATGACACCTCGCTCGTGACCACCAGGAGGAAGAGACGCTCAGTGGCTTTGTAACTCTGGCCATCCCGATTGCTGTACCGCCACACCAGCATGACCCCGGCACCTCACTACAGCCTGACCAGTAAGATGAAGAGAGGACTCGGCAGCTTGGTAAACTACGGGCATCCCGCTTCCTTTACCACTGCAGCAGCGTGACCCCGGCACCTCCCCCATCAAGCCCTTCCACTTCAGCGCACTGTGCACACTCCGGAGGTGAGAGATAAAAGCACCAGGTAGTATGAGCATACGTATGCAGATTGCTCTCCCCAGCATGTCAGTGTAGCATCTTGAGGTTAGTGTAGGTGGTTTGTTAAAGTATCTAGGTGGCAGTGGGGATTAGTGTAGTTAAGAGTTACTTTAGCTGGGTGGAAATGGGGATTAGTTGTATGTAAGGGTTACTTTAGCTGGATGGCAGTGGGGATCAGTGTAGGTGGGGGTTACTGTAGTTGGGGGGCAGTGGGAAATGGTTTACATGGGGTTACTGTAGCTGGGGGGCAGCAGAGGTAATTTTAGCTGGGCAGTGTAGCTTACATAGAGACAGTTTGCGGAAAAAGCTCCACAAGATGCCCCTGACCAAAGATGCACCAGGCTTAGTATATTTTTATTTTTTCCATGATTTTTGTCCTCTAAACCTAGGTGTGTCTTATGGTCTGCAAAATACGGTAACCTTCCATTAGCTGTCAGTAAAAAGAGCGTTTTCAATGAATGATCTTTGCGTGTGAGAAAAAAGACACAGGGACACCGGGAGCCCAATATCATGCAGTATCGTCTGGTTAGGTTTGGGAAATTACATAAAGCAGAGTAGGTATACTCACAAGTGTGGGTTGCAAGTCAAGCAACCACTGTTAAGCGTATGTGAGGAATTATCTCATCCACAGATGCCACGGGCAGCGCCGGAACCCCACGCAGGCACATGCTTATACAGCAACATACGTACACGCGCACGCCTGCCCAGAGCGCCAACCCCGCATACCATCTGCACTCCAACGAGAGAACCAGGACAATGCTCAAGGAGATTAGATACAAAGCCTCTAATAGGCTATGGGTTATAACATAAAAAATTGATAAAAATCAATTAGAATATGCAAAGCGCCCAATTAATGGTGCTCTGGTAGGGGGTGTGCATCTGTATGCACTACAGCTAGGTTAAGATATTCCGGTATACACAACCTGGACAATGAAAAGTGAGGTTCTAGTATAAATGTCTTTGCAAAGTGACATGTATTATAGTCTATAAGAAAATATCTGCCTCTAAGATACATTTTATATAATATCACATGAGGTCAGAACGAACCCCTAATGTGTCAGGCAGGATCAAGAAAGATGCAAAGTGTGAGCTCCTTTCCTCTTACCTTAAAGGAGTGGCTGTACCGGGAGTCCGGAGCGCCTGTGACTGGCCGCTGTTGGGGCTGGGATTTAACCGGTTCAGCACCGCAGTGTCGAAAACCTTATGCATCCGAGCAACGTTCACCTCCCATTCATTCACCAATAACTTTATTGCTACTTATCACAATTAATTGATCTATATCTTGTTTTTTCCGCCACTAATTAGGCTTTCTTTGGGTAGTACATTTTGCTAAGAATTATTTTTTTCTAAATCCATTTTAACAGGAAGCTTAAGAAAGAAATGAAAAAAAAATCATTATTTCTCAGTTTTTGGCCATTATAGTTTGAAATCAATATACGCTACTGTAATTAAAACTCATGTATTTTATTTGCCCATCTGTCCCAGTTATTACACTGTTTAAATGATGTCCCTATCACAATTTATGGTGGCAATATTTTATTTAGAAATAAAGGTGCATTTTTTCAATTTGCGTCCATCACTATTTATGAGCTTATAATTTTAAATAATATAATAACATACTCTCTTGACATGCATATTTAAAAAGTTCAGTCCCTTGGGTAACTATTTTTTTTTTTTTTTATTATTGTATTTTTTTAATTTAATTTTTTTTTTTTTTATAAAAAATGTATGTGGGTAATTTTTGGTGTTGGAGGGAAACTGCTAATTTTAAATGTAAAATAATAAAATTGTTTAATTAAAAATGTATGTGGGTGCAGTTTACTATTCGGCCACAAGATGGCCACAGTAAAAAAAAAAAGTCCTGGATGCGAACGATCTCGCATTCAGGAACTAAAAAGAAGAGGAGAAGTTTCCTGGGGGCAGAAATACTGCGCTCTCTGAATAGAAAGCGTTGGTTTTTCTGCGGGGAAGTTAGATCAGTGAATGGGAATTATATTCCCATTCACTGATCGGGGGGCTAGCGGCGGGAGCGAGCCCGATCGCGCGCACCATGCGGTGGCAGCAGCAGCAGTGCCTATCTGGACGAGGAAGCTCGTGCAGATAGGCCGAACTGGTTAAATAAAGTGTCAGTGCGGCGGTATCTAGTTTGTCGTGATCCCGACCGGAAGTGACATGATCATGGCCGGATGTGACATATAGGCGTGTATACATAAATCTGCATGCCTTCGCTTCCTTAGCTCGGCACGCATCATTGGGGCGCATGAAATTCCGCATCAGGGGCGGGGGAGTTGCGAGGGTGGTATGAATATTTATGATCTCTGCGGAGCAATGGTGGTGGTCATTTTCTCTGAGCCTCTAGGCAATAAATGTATACCAGGAGAGGTTTTTGGTAGTAAGGCAGCAAAATAGATTAGGCAAGTTTTAAAATTAGGCTGATTCATGCATATATACATATGCAATATGCACATGCTGTTTATATCTATATAACCTCAAAAAGTACATTAAGCGGTACATGCATTATAAAAAAATTGGAAAGCCATATTAAGAAAAAATGGGGCAAAATAAAAAAAAAAAAAACGTAATTAGCATAAAATATATATTATATTAAACATACAAGGTTGAGTAACACTATATATAGATACTGTACGTACAATATTCCCATGAGATTTATACAACTTGGGCCTTTGAGGTGTATATGAGTATAGTAGACACCTATTCTCTATGCAAATATGCCAGAGTCAGTGGGCCTTGTATGGGACAATTAGAAGGGGGAAGGGTGTGGAGGAGGGGATGGGGGAGAGGCGGGGTAAAGGGTATGACAGAGGATGTTGGGAGGGGGGCAAAGGGAAGGACCGATCTGCGGTGAAAGATTTTTCTAAAATTATCCATAAAGAGCCATTCCAAACGTATTTATAAGTTGTGTTTCAGACATATGTTCAGGCCCTCAGGTTGGAGAGTGTTAAGCCTGAAGATCCAATACATTTCCCTTTTGCGGAGGGCACTTTTTCTGTTTGTTGTCAGATCGGGGATGTGCTCTGTGGGGCATATTTCAGTACCCGCTTCATTGCAGTTGTGATGATTACTATAATGTCTAGAAAGATCATGCTTGTTGAATCCTTTTTTGATGTTCCTCCTATGTTGGCCCCACCTCATCCGTAAGGGTTGTGTTGTTCGTCCCACGTACTGCAGGCCACAGGGGCAGCTAATCAGATAGATGACATAATTGGTTGCACACGTCATATGTGATTTGATGGGAAAGGTTTCCCCTGTGTTATTAGACCTGAATTTTCCTTTTGTCTTCGGTATATTATTACAACATAGGCATTTTTTTGAGAGGCACTGGTCAACCTCTCCTTCAGCTATGTTTTTTTTTTTAATTATTATTCTTGTTTATTGGCCACAGTTCCTTTGTTGTTTTCACTTTGCTTGGGGCTATTAAGCTTTTTATGGTCCTCGCTCTTCTGTAGACACATTTTGGTTGATTGGAAAGTTCTGTTCTCAAAAAAGGGTCTTTTAAAAGTATTGGCCAATGCTTTTTCAGGATCTCTCTCACTACGCCTTGCTGATTTGAGAAACGAGTAATGAAATTTGTCTCTCAATGTTTTTCTTCCCCTTTTTTACTTTTTCTTTCTAGTAATGTGGCCCTTTTTGTGGTTCTCACTTTGTTTCTTGCTTACTTAACCACTTTGTCCTCCTTGACGTAGAACTACGTCAAGGATGCCATGTGCGCTCCTGCAGCTGATCGCGCACGATCGGCCGTGGATCGTTAGCCCAGGAATCAATGAATCGGGCCATGGTGCCTGATCACTGATTCCTCTCCCCCGCAGAAAAAGCGACAGCTTCTCTCGGAAGCTTCGCTTTTTCTGCCTCCTATGTCCCTCTAAGCGTACATGTTACGCTTAGAGTGACGTCATGTAAACAAACTCAAGGTTGCCATCTTGTGGCCAAAAAGTAAAACTACACCTAAATGTAAAAAAGAAATACACATATATTTACCGAAAACAAATACTATTTACATCCCACCCTCCCAAAAATACCCACATAAAATGTTTAATAATAAAAAAAAATTACAATAAAAAAATCAATAAAACACATACATTTTTACCTAAGGGTCTAAACTTTTTAAATATCTATGTAAAGATGAAATATTTCTATATTTTTTTTTATAAGCTTGTAAATAGTGATGGATGCAAAACAGAAAAAATGCTCTTTTATTTCCAAATAAAATATTGTCGCCATACATTGTGATAGGGACATAATTGAAATGGTGTAATAACCGGGACAAATGGGCAAATACAATACGTGGGTTTTAATTATGGAGGCATGTATTATTTCAGTTTTTCTTATTCTTACTGTTGAAATGCATTTACAGTAAGGTAGCTCTTAGCAAAATGTACCACCCAAAGAAAGCCTAATTGGTGGTGGAAAAAACAAGATATAGATCAGTTCATTGAGACAAGTAGTGATAAAGTTATAGCCTAATGAAATGAATGGGAGGTGAACATTGCTTGGATGCATAAAGTGAAAACGACTAAGGGCTTAAGTGGTTAATGAGTTTGTCCGGGAAGTGCCTTTCTCTAAATTTTTTAGTAAGTACTTTGGCCTACTCGTCAAATGTATTTAAATCTGTGCAGTTTTTTCTTATCCTTAAGAATTGTCCATAAGGGATGTTCTTTTTCCAGGCTGCATAATGGTTGCTTTTGAAATCAATGTATGAGTTAGAATCTACTGACTTAAAGAGACTCCGTAACAAAAATTGCATCCTGTTTTTTATCATCCTACAAGTTCCAAAAGCTATTCTAATGTGTTCTAGCTTACTGCAGCACGTTCTACTATCACCATCTCTGTAATAAATCAACTTATCTCTCTCTTGTCAGACTTGTCAGGCCTGTGTCTGGAAGACTGCAAAGTTCTTCAGTGTTGTGGTTCTGTGATGCATCTCCCCCCTCCAGGCCCCTCTCTGCACACTGCCTGTGTATTATTTAGATTAGGGCAGCTTCTCTCTTCTCTCTTATCTTTTACAAGCTGGATAAATCCTCCTCTGAGCTGGCTGGGCTTTCACATACTGAGGAATTACATACAGGCAGATCTGTCTGCACTCTGTAGGAATAAACAGCCTGACACTTCACTGGAAGATAGCTGCAGGGGGAAAGAAACACACAAATGATCTCTTGAGATTCAAAAGGAAGGGTGTATACAGCCTGCTTGTGTATGAATGTATTTTCTATGTGTGGACATACTGTACATCAATCTACTTCCTGTTTTGGTGGCCATTTTGTTTGTTTATAAACAAACTTTTTAAAACTGTTTTTAACCACTTTTAATGCGGCGAGGAGCGGCGAAATTGTGACAGAGGGTAATAGGAGATGTCCCCTAACGCACTGGTATGTTTACTTTTGTGCGATTTTAACAATACAGATTCTCTTTAAAGTGGTTTTTGGATTTGATTTCTGTTTCGTCATTATAAAGGACAACATCCAGATATTCAATCTGTTCTTTATTACTGTTATTGGTAAATGTTATTCCCCAATCGTTATTGTTCATGTATGTGGTAAATTCTCTGTCTCCCCTTCAGATCAGAATGAGATCGCCTATGTATCTTTTATACACCACTATATTTCTTGCAAATGGGTTGTTAGGGCCCAATAGAAGCTCTACTAGTAGGCCCATTGTTAAATGTGCATAACTTGGAGCAAATCCCGCCCCATAGCTGTTTCATTCTTCTGTAGATGGGTGGTATTATGGAAGGTGAAGTAGTTAGTTTTCAATGACTGAAGCATGAAATGGAGAACGCTTGAATTTTTAATCCATTAAGTAATGTAATTATCCAAAGTAAACAAATTAGTTACCGTCACCCTATAAAATAACATAATTGGGTAGCATGACTTTAAATAACTTAGACACAATGCACATCCAATAGCAAATAGGCAGCATAACCCTCAAATAACATTATTAGGCAGCATGAACGCCTAATTAAAAAAAAATAAAAAGAAATAATTAGCATAAAATAATTAGGCAGCCCCACCATTACCCCAAAATACCATAATTAGGACCCCCCCCCCCCCCTTACATTAAAGGCAGCTAAATACAGCATGATATAAATACACCTAAATATAACATAATTCGGGGCCATGAGTCCTTAAAAAACAGACCTCATGATGAAAAAATACTCATGATCCCCAAATAGCAATAAGGCCGAATAACATAATTAGACAGGGTGATTCCCACATAACTATGCAACATCCCCAGTAGTCTTGAGCCAAAATTTGTGTAATTTCGCATTTCCATAATTACTGACACAAGTTTTACCGCTACAACGTGAATTCCTAATTTCTTCATTGGCATACAAACCATAATTTGGAATTCCGTAAGCATATTTTCCGTCACGTAATTTCTTGTTTTGTCGCAAATTCGCATTTAACGCAAAATTTCATAATTTCGTGTTTTGTATAGAAACAAAGTTTTTTGTTTTTTTTAATTACGAAAATGGACATAATTCCGTTTCTAATAGTAATTATGCAAATTTTATTACTAAACTCAGGAAAGTCACTCATTGATTGCAATTACTGATTGCAATTACTGATAATGCAAAGGCCCCTGCACATGCTGTGGCTTTAAATGTATCAGGAGGCTCTACCTGCAGCCACTTCTAAGACAGGTGCTCTTTGTCAAGGTGCACTTAGTGGTCATGCATGCTGAGACACTTGGCTTTGGGCCGTGCAATATCTGATAATGCAAAGGTCCCTGCACATGCTGTCACTTTAAATGTATCAGGAGGCTCTGGACTGGAACACAATTTCAAGAACGGCCGAATTTCTGCATTAAACACGGAATTCCGATTAGTTTCTGTTACGGAAATGATCATAATTACGAAAAAGGATCGGAATTAAGAAATGCAGCATAAACGTGTAATTTCGATAATTTTACGAATTATGAGAAATGTTGTGTAATTGTAATTAGGTCATTATGCTCATCACTATAACCGTTCTCATTACAGTTAACTGACCTGGCCTACATGGGGTGCCCATATACACTTACATATGCTGCTGATTCTGTTTCTAGCTTGTGGCATCTTAGTTTCTTCTTCCCACCAGTGTTGCTTGGATACCCCCGATCACGAATTCGAGTAAATCTGGCCATGGCAGTTTTGAATACCGGATATGCCGCGATCGTGATCGTATTTGAAATGGAATTTCGAATTCAACTCAGATTTTAGCAGTGATTGCATATAGAATCCATGATCACAGCTGTGATCAAGGATTTAATTTTAATGTTAATAGCAAACCCCCATACATGCTACAATCACCAAAATTACATGGATTATAAAGGTGAGAAGTGACTGCAACGTAAACAAAAATCAAAAAGAACTTTTAGTTTTTGAGAAAATCGATTTTAAAATTTCAAAGGAAGTTTCAAAGGAAAAAAAGTATACATGTAATTGCGGTAAATACATTAACTGTCATTTACCGCATTAAATGTACCGCATTTAAATTTACTTTTTTCCTTTGAAACTTTAAAATCGATTTTCTCAAAAACTATAAGGTCTTTTTGAAAAAGACCTTATAGTTAACCTTAACATATTCTGCAAATTTGGTATTTCTCAAACACTGGTTTGCATGACAGCCGGTGGCCCCAGTCTCTCTCACTGGCCGGGGCCCCCAAACCACCATGCAATACCCAGAGAGAAGTGCGGGTGGGCCCTAGACCTCTCACCCCCAGGGAATTCCCCCCCACTGCCTCTGAACTGAATGCTAACTGCAAAACACACAATTTGCTCACTTCCAGATAAAGCAATTTCCTACCTCTATTTGGTCAGCAGGCGCCAGTCAGCCAATCAGGTGTACTGTCATACACCCTTTGCCTGCCATACCAAATCTAGCAGGAATTGCATAAATTAGGTAGCATTCAGGTGGGAGGCTTTGGTTGGACGTAATCGTGGATTACATCTTTTACAGGGCTGCCCCGTGTAGGCACATCTCTCACACGGTCCCCTCCCTAACCTGTCAACCGCATCCTGGAAGTTGCAAAAAAGAAATTTAAAATCACAATCAATCGCCCAACAGCCAGGGGCCCCAGTCTCTCTCACTGGCCATGGCCCCCAAATTTGGTGTTTCTAGGGGGCTTTGCTATTAACCACTAAAGTCGGCGGGTTTTAAAGTAATAATTATGGCTGTGATCTTTCACCGGATTTGGACCACAATCACAGGTGCATTCAGAACTGAATCCGTGATCTAGAGGCGATCACAAATTCAGAATAATCAGGAAAAACTGCTCGTGATCATGGGTTACCCTTGATCATGAGCTCGTGATGAGCAACACTACTTCCCACACACAATTTGTTTCTCTGGATATTTTCATAAGCCATGCTGAGGGCACCTCCCAGTTCGCCAATTCAGAATAAACTGAAACTGGAAAAATATATGGGTCATTCCTGGCAGGCTTGCAAATATCACTGGCTCTAATCATCATTAAAAAAAATTGTAAGTATCTGGCATGCTTATTCATTACAAAGCACATCCCTAATTTGTTTTTGTTTATGCTAATGATCCTTCCTGTACAGAGAATTACGGATCCTTCCTGTACAGAGAATTACACAGACTGGGTCTTTCGATGTTTGGAGCCTACCACAGTACATGCACATCCTACTGTTAAGACACAGGAGTAGGGACCACCATTTACCAGGAGGCTTGATGAGTAGAGACCGTGTTTTTTTTTTCTTGCAAGCCTGTGGTGGAAGAGCCAGAGTTTTTTACAGTGTTGTCTCTTCTCTCTTCCACATTGAGGACAGGAGATAGTACCAGAACATGCTGCGCACAGCAGTGAACGAATGCTAAAAGTGAGTGGGGGTTACATTTTCAGCATAGACCGCATATGTTAGTGTATGATGGTGACAACTGCATCTCTCCTTAGTGTCACCATTGCACCATTAGTGTCTTCCTCTCCCTCTCGTTTTCCTTCTCTCTAGAAACGAGAAAATGCAAAAGGATAACAAGGTGATTTTTTTTTTCTTCTAAAGTATGACGTTTTTTCTTCTGACCAACAAAGTTGTCAACATACCTACATGAAATGCTGTTACATCAGCAAAGGGGCACTTTTAATTCAATTTTTCTCTTAAGTGTTCTCTCCTAGGTTATATTTTCACAACTAATCAATAAAATAACTTTTTGGTACATGTTGAATTGCAGATTGCTGAAAAATGATCTCCTAAAAGATTTAGGAGATAAGGTAAATTAAATAAGAGCATATAAGTGCAAATTTTTCTATAAACTTTAACAAGTAGTGATGGCCCAAAAAATTTTCATTCACGAACTTTGAATGCGAATTTCTGCAAAAAGAACAGGCGAATTATGTGAACCGCCATAGACTTTAATGGGCAGGCAAATTTTAAAACCTATAGGGACTATTTCTGGCCACAAAAGTGATGGAAAAGTTGTTTCAAGGCGCCTAACACCTGGACTGTGGCATGCCGGAGGGGATCCATGGCAAAAGTCCCAAAAATTATGTAGTTGTCGATGCAGTCATGTTTTAATCTCTAAAGGGCAGAAATCACAGTACTGTATATTCCTAAATTTGTGGAATTAAGTGCTTTAAAACATCTGGTGTGCGTACACAGCGATAAGGTAGTGTAAGGATTAGGCCTGGTTCACACTGACAGAACAGACTAAACGCCGTATTAAATGCACCACAAACAAACAAAAGAGTTTTAGTAATAATCATTGTGAGCAAATCATTGTTTTTGCTAGTTGACACCTCCAAGACATAAATATTAGTCCTATCTGTGTGCAATATCTGTGTAATGGTGTGTAGTGGCCACTGTGCCACTTCATAAGAGTGCACGGTCGTGGGAGTAAAGGCGATCACAGTTTTCTAGCCTCTATGGTCAGGCTGAGGTAGTTCATTGACAGTTACGTGACCAAAAAAACACTGATTCTGCACTGAGGCCTTATACAGGGGGCAGTGGTGGATACTAGATGCCAGTAGTGGTGGTGAAGGATTATTGAGTTATGGTCAGTGCACTACTAGGACCAGCAGACCTGACTCCAACAACTAACTTGTACACTGGACAAAGAGCAGCAATACAATAACAAGAAAAACAATGTACCAGCTTTAAGAAGGGCTTAGCTGTTCAGGACAATGTGGTAGCAGCAAGAATCTGCACTGAGGACACAGAACACAGGGCTACCCAATGCTCTTCCTGTCAGCAGCACAATCTCCCTGATTTGCCCAGCACAGAAGCCAAATACAGACTGTAAAATGGCTGCTGTGCTGGCTTTCTGATAGGTGTGAGGGATAGCTGATTGGCTGACATGTGCAGAAGGTCTGCACATGCACAGAATACTCTGATGTACGTAACTGAGCAAGTTACCAGGGCTGAGGTCTGCGGGAGAACGGTGGGAAACTCATACATGCTTATGGGGTTAGAGGAAGGCTTGGGTAAGTAAAAAAATCTTAGATGCCGTCTCTGGTACACTTTAAAGAAACAAGGCCAGAGTGTTCACTAGAAGGTTTGATACTACTACTAAACATTAAATACTTTGTTCACATTAAAGTGGACCTGAACTCCGAACTCCTCTCTGCTCTAAAAGATACACAACAGCATAATAACCTTTAAAGCGGTATCGTCACCATAAAAATCAAATTTCAACAGCAACTGGTCTGAGTGCAGTAAGTGATAAAGATGCTAATCCTGCATTCAAAACTTTCAAAACGTTTTCTGCTGTTATGATTTGGAGTTATCATATACCTTAGGGGCACTGGCTCTTTAGTAGTCGGTGCCAAAGAATTGCATGCTGGGGATTCTTTTTATCTATAATATATTCCTCCTCTTCCCTTTATTTCCCTGCCTGTTGCTTATCTGAAACCTGATCCCCTAATCACTTGTGTTTACAAGCAATTGGAGGAGACAAGAAAAAAAGTAAAGGGCAGAAATGACATCACGAGTTAGCCTTTACTGTGGGCAAAAGACATGGCCCCCACCAGGAACAGAATTCTCATCATTTACTATATAACATTCACTGAAATCAAAACGTGGACAGTACAATACATGTGTTATGTAAGTAGATCAAGTATTTATCTACTTATATATGTGTTTTTCCCCCTGGAATAATATGGCTGATCCTACTGCTTTAAACAAAAAAAATGTATTTGTTACAGCTGATATGAATCCTAAAATAAATTTGCACAGTTTCTACTTCCTGATTCATGGTAGCAGATAACTTGTGATTGATTAGACACAAATGAGGGTGAACTATACAGGGTAAACACTCTAAATACATACAGGGTGCATTTCTCTACATTTTTCATCTGTCCTGTGCAAAAGTTCAGGTCCACTTTAAGAGAAAACCAGAGTCTTTGGAAAAATTCTTGATGCCTGGAAAAGGAAAAGGAGGAAGCTAGAGGCTAAGATGGATTGACAGCATAAGTGAAGCTATGAACGTGCCTATGAAACAGCTGAAAGCAGTAGTGATTGACGGACACATTTGGTATGCAAAAGTTTATATAGTCATAGTTAAATAATTACATAGTTATTTGGGTTGAAAAAGACTTGCGTCCATCGAGTTCAACCAGAGAACAAAGTACAACACCCGCCTGCTCCCTCACATATCCCTGTTGATCCAGAGGGAGGCAAAACACCCTTATAAGGCATGGTCCAATTAGCCCTAAAAGGGAAAAAAAATCCTTCTTGACTCCAGATGGCAATCAGATAAAATCCTTGGATCAACATCACTGGGCATTACCTAGTAATTGTAGCCATGGATGTCTTTCAACGCAAGGAAAGCATCTTAGCCCCCTTTAAATGCAGGTATAGAATTTGACATAACTACTTCCTGTGGCAATACATTCCACATCTTAACCACTCTTACTGTAAAGAACCCTTTCCTAAATAAATGGCTAAAATGTTTTTCCTCCATCGCGCAGATCATGTCCTCTAGTCCTTTGAGAGGGCCTAGGGACAATAAGCTTATCCGCCAAGCTTTTATATTGCCCTCTGATGTATTTATACATGCTAATTAGATCCCCTGTAAGGTGTCTTTTCTCTAGACTAAATAAACCCAGTTTATCTAACCTTTCTTGGTAAGTGAGCCCTTCCATTCCAATTTTGTTGCTTGTCATGAAGAATCAGAATCGACTAAGTGAATAAGGGAAGAGAGGTGAGGGTTAACATGCTAGTAAGGATTATTATATTGTAGTGCAAGTTTTTATAGTGGTGTGAATATTGTTATTGTGGTGGGAAATGGGAACATAATTAAGCTAGTGTGGCATAGCTTTATGGTGGTGGGGAATAATATTCTAGTCATCATGGGAGAAATTGTATTCATTACATTTAAAATTGGAGGCATTCTAGTGGAGGTGGGGGTATTATTTTGATTTTAGGCATATTACTGTAGCACTGGGTCTACTGAAGCAATTTAAATGATTTATCATTACAGTATTAAGATGCAAAAGAATATTACTATAGTCTTTTTTAAAATTAAAGCCTTAACTCAGTCCTTGTGTAGTGTTTAGTGCAAATTGTTGTAATTTGCAAACATTATAATTTGCAGTAAATAAAGGTTTGTGCATTGCACACAAAAATGTATTGTATTATCTTGTATTATATCTAAGAGGAACTTTAAGCAAGGATTGAACTTTATCCCAATCAGTAGCTGATACCGCCTTTCCCATGAGAAAGGCGGTACGCAACCGCCACGCTCCGAGTGCGCGCCCGACGCAGGCGCACGCCCACACCCGCCCTCCTCGCGTGCCCGCACCCGCTCACCTTGCTCGCCCGCACCCGCTGCCCACCTCGTTTGCCCGTCAAGCTCCTTGGTCCCAGCTGTCCGTTACTGCGCAGCAACAAAAATCCTGGGACACAGGGACAAAACTACTGGATGCAGCGACACTTAGCTTTTATTAGGTAGGATGAAGTGCAGCCTCATTGTAGATCAAACAACATGAACAAATTACTTGGTGAATATCAATAATGTCTTGATCTCTCTTCTATTTTTTTACTTCTCTCTTTGCAATGTATTAATTAATTTTTTTCCCTCTACTACTCTACTATTTTTCAGTTAAGTTCCTCTTGGATAGCCAATGAGTTGCAAATAATTCCAATTTAATGCAGAAGTATGCAAAATTTAATGCAAGTGTATGCCACTTGATAATTTACCTGAAAGAAACCGAGGTAGGATTCCATTGGCCTATTCTCTGGAATGGCTGCATCAAATATGCATACTGTGTCAACGATTGCTTAGTTAGCCATTGCAAAGTGTTAGCTTTACCTTTATTAACATTGAAAAATCAATTTAGGAGGGAGAACTAGAATTTTAATATTATGAAACTAGTCCAGTTTGATGTCAAGGGTACTTACATTTTTTTTCTTTCAACAAGATTTCTTACAATACCTAGCAGCAACAAAACCAGGAACAGTGGACCCTTCTGACACATGAGGGTCTTTCAGATTGTAGAATGTACTCTAGCTTATGTTAACTTATTTCTAGGTTAATGACCAGACACTTGAGGTCGTTTCAAAGGGGTTAAATAAAAGGGGTTTATTTACAATTATACAAATGTACAAGTTAGATCATACAAAGTATGTGTCTCACCTAATGGCTCTATATACCCTATGCACAGTCACACACTTTCATTAGCTGAGCCCCTTTCCATCTCACAGTCCATTGCAGCAGCATTCCAAGAGAGAGAGCCAGCTTCCCAAACATTGTCTTTTATTTGGGATCCCACAGGTATAGAGACTCCTCCTCTGTGTCATACATCATCAATAGTTCCTGCCCTTAGCAGCTGGGGGGGAAGGAACTTGTAGCTAATCCCATGGACCATTGTTGACAAACCAGATAAACCAGCTTCCTCTCAGCTTTCTCCTCAATGGCCATTTGTGGGGGCTGGGGTCAGTGTCAGAGGCCATTGTCTTTGCTGTGTTATTTACTCACATGCAGATGTGTGTAGTTGTAAACAGTCATTTATGAAACACAGGCTTTGCACAAGGCCCCAGCTGATCAACTAGATTCACTGTAAATCTCTCATAGCAACATAAATGTCCAGACATACTTTTCCATTAAGGCACACATGGAAATACAGTTTATACCGATAAAATACAACATTCCCTCCTGTTGTGCCTAATGGACACACCCTCATGGCTGGGATCCGGAACATGTGCCCTTCAGCGGATAGCTTCTGTATGCTCAGCACAGCTACATTGAGTCGCAAAACAGTTCTTGCTGGACGCAAGCCACCGCTGGGCTGTATCAAATAACAGTTACCCCCGGCAGTGTGACACAGTCCAAGGTTATTGGGAATCATTTCTCCTGTGGACAGACCATCCTCGCTATGCAGGGGCCAATGACCAGGAACCCAACATTCATTCCCACTCACACCTAATCGGTACATTGACATGGCATTAATTGTGAGGGTGAATATACAACATCATACCATATATATGCATCACCTGGATTTACCAGATCGTAATATCTTATCATGTGAAACTTAGTTTGTTCTGCAAGTTTATTGGCATCAATGTATACCTTTATGACACAGACACATCATACCCCTGGATTATCCATTGCAACCTAATATATCTCTCAATGAGTTTGTTTGTGTATGTAGGTTGTGCACATGAAAATATAATAAAAGAAAACTATTGTACCATTGTAGGTCATGTGGTCTGCAAAACACCTTTATATTTCAGTACCTACATTGTCTTGTACTTAGTGGATTGGGCACAAAATATATATAGATGGAACAAAAAACTTAACTTCTAATCAATGATCAGTACCTTGATTCTATATCATTGGTGTCAAGACATTCCATTACCAGAGGTTACCCACCCCTACTGTATACTGAAAGGGTGGGCCTGGTTATTAACTTACATACAAAGAAAACGCCTACTGTTCAGGCTTTATCCACCTTCAAAGTTAAATTTATCTTCTAACAAAACAAGAATGGATGGTGATGCCCAGCTATTTAATAATAAACCATTGTTGGTGGTAATTTCCAGGGGCTTCTTTGAAGCTCTGGCTACTCCCTTTAACCATTCAACTGTGTGAATTTGCATACATTCTTTTTGGTTGTAGACTTCCCCCATCCCTGTGGGCTAAATACCCATTCACTTCCTTTGATGAGTCCTTCTACAATTTATCTGTGTCAATGAATCTATACCACCCTTTACATAACAATGAGAATACTCTCTGTAGCCTTCCAACCTGGGAGGGGACTCTTTGGGAAGGCATTCTAGTGTAGAAACCATCCCCCTTTCCTTATAAATCCCAATAAAAGAAAATGAATATCTCCACTACTGCTGCATGTTAATATCTCTGCGGCCCCCTGCACACTGCCAATCTGATTTGCAATTCCGATTTTCACTGGGCACTGTCGACATACGCAGAAAAACGCATAAGAAAAAAACTCAGCATGCAGTACCGACTCAAAATTGCAACTCACAATCGCACGTAAAATCGCGTCCAAAATTGCCAATCGGAATTGCATGTAGTGTGCAAAAGCTCTCAGGAAAATATAACATATGACACTACGTCCTACAAGAGAACACAATCTTTCATCTTAAATAATGCTGTCAGTTGGCCATACACCTACAGATTTCCATCCAATGTTCCAAAACGATAAATTCCTTTAGGAAAATAATCGATTCAGAATAACTCGATTCCTACCAACCACTGCACATCAATTCCCAATAGATTCCAGCCTGGAATCTATTACTAATCGATCGTATTGCAGAGTTGCCCAATGCAGTGCAAGGTTATTGGCCATTAATTTGCCAAAGTTGTTGCTCCTGATTGTTTTTAACTTTCCAACCTGTCCGATCGATTTATTCAATCGCCAAAATTGATCTGACATTTGGGGAATCGATTCCTAGCAGCTGAATCTGCAAGGAAATAACTGAGAAAATCGATGAGTGTATTGGCAACCCTTACCATTACTTTCCTTCGCTTATAGATCAAATTATAAACTTAAGAGGTTTATTCGTAACCGTAAAATTGCCTTTGAGTACTCTTTATGAATATACAGTATAAATAGGCCAACAGCATTCATAGCTGTGTTTGCTCATGCCTTCAATATCGTATATATCCCCCTTTGGTACCTCAAAGCACAGGTACCACTTATCAATACTTCTATGTAAAAAGAAAAAACCACAAAAGAGAAAAAAAATCTAAACAAAAATAAAAAATGGTGTATGGGGAAGCAACAAAAATCCCCACAAAAACAAAAATGTATTGCGAAAACAAACTTATTCCAAAAACTGAACAGGGAGAGTAAAAAAAAAAAATTACAACCCTTTGGTTGTTCCTAATCAAACCAACAAACAAACACACAGAAACAGGCCTATTTCAGGACACACACATAAGTTAGTTACACACAGGTCTGTACAATTAGTACATTGACACAGAGATGCTGATATCCTTTGGAGTTCATTGTCTTCAGCACTGGGCCATCTGTGTCAATAGAAACAAGAAATACAAGAAACAACCACAATACAGTACAAGTTAACTGTTAACCACCTTTACTTCAGTTTCACTCATTAAACCTTCTATTGTTTAATTGTTTGCAAACAATTAGGATTTTAACTCATGAGCTCATGGTATTTTCTGCAGACTAATTGTTAACCTCTATAATTTAGAATGGGTGCACCCTGATCCTAGCCAAATTCCATGTAGACGCCCTTGGCTAAAAGGGAGAGACAGAAACACACAATACATGAATACAACATAATCAAATGTTAGATGGCTTGACTTTTTAACCACATACATTTCCTTTCAGAGATATCTGAAAAACAAAACATACTTATGTTAATATCCTCACATTAAGACACCATTGTTACTTCACAATCTGTTAGTCTACCCCTATACTGCAAACCTGTTGAGACAACAGAGTGTATTCCATTTGCCACACATTATTACACATTAATTTTTGAACACTCTGCCATATATCCCAAGAAAAAAGGAATTGCAATGTTTGACAAATTACAGATTAGCCAATATGGCATACTGGCTAGCGGGGCATAAATTGGAATGTTTGGCCAATGTCCTTGCTGTGCACTGGCACCGTATGCAAAACTAGAATATTGTTTAGGTTTCGCTTGCTGGCCATGATTTCCGTTTCCAGTTTCCAGCTTATCTGGGCCCTGAAATGCATCAATGTTCTCATGTTTTTCATGATCGTGAGGGGAGACGGTGCTTACACAATTGGAGATATTGCTGGTGTGTCTATTCTTAACTTTGTGGCTTCTGCAATATCGTTTTATGTGGCCAGATCTATGACATCGATAACATCGGAAAATGTTTCTCTGTGTACCTTTATATGCCACAGATACATTGGATGTCTCTCCCTCATTGCCCTCCTCACAACAATCCCTCAGTATATTAATAAATTGTTGATACGTGATGGCATTTTTAAGAGCAAGTTTAACTGGGTGGCTTACCATACACTTATTTGCCATGGAATATAGCAACTCCCCATCATCAGCTGATACATCTTGGCAATTATGGACCACTCTATACAGTGAAATGTACTCCTGACAAAATATTACAGGATCCATTCCTTTCATGAATCTCATGCTTGCCAACGCTTGCACGCCTCTTTCATCACGACTTCCCAATACACGCTGTACTTCCTGTCTCCTACCTCCTGCATCTGCTACACAACCACCATTTTCCAGAACTACGCGAGTGGCTAAGGGCCCCGGCAACCAGGCGCGTAAAAGTGCACATGCATCTTCATCATTTAGACTGTACTGACATACCACTGCCTCAAATTGACTAGACAACCTCACAGGCGATTCTAGGGAATCAAAATCGCCCAGAATCTGACATAAGCGCAGTTTGTCCTGAACTGTTAGCACAGTAGGACTGGACACATCTGCTAGTTGTACCCCACTGCAGGTACTGTCATCAGTAATAGTGCAGACATTTGCAGAATCACAAGTTTTTGCTTTTTGTTCACATATTGATAATATGTAATTTTCCTTCTGTATCAACAATGAGTTGGTATGTAACAGTTCTCTTTTTAAAGAGGCAACCAGCTCTTGCATCTGGGTTAATTTATCATTGAGTGAGTGAATTAAGGTTTCATTAGAGGCGCATTTGACCTTGTGCTGTTCTATTTGTTTCTCCAATTCACTATTCCTTTCCTTCCAATCATCTGCCTCTAATTTCAACTCCTGCAACTCGGCTCTTGATGAATCTGCCATAACTACCAAATTATCCTTAAAATTATCCAGGTCCTTTCTGATTTGCTGTCTGTCTGCAGCCCAATCTCTCGCTCTCTGCTCTGATATGACCCTCATCCTAAGTAAAATCGAAATTTCATTTGCAAGCTTTATCTTCTGTACTTTGTTTCCAAAATATGTCTGCTGCAATCCATTATTATATTTCTCACATTTTCCAACCAATGACGCAAACTGCTGCTCAAGGGATTCATTCGCACATGTATTCACATCAACCGTGGCGTATTTACTGACAAAATTTTGTGCAATCTCCATTTTCACCAAACTGCACTAAACATACGATTCAATGACCAACACAGAAGCTATTGTCCTTGCAAAACACTCACATTCACTTCTAACTGCCTTCAGATTATGTGATCTACACTCACAATGGCTGACCAAACTATATACACAAATACAGCAACAACAGGAGATGAAGCTTTTGCTGCCTCTCACAGACCATTCATATTCAATCCACACAATTCCTGAAACCTATTGTTTCCTAGAGCATACCTATGTACCTTTTCAACAACCTATCTTCCTAGCAGTTACCTTGTCACATACAACCAAACCTCACAAACTGCAAGCAAAATACAGATATGCATTGATATATATATATATAAAAAAAACCAAAACAACTTACCGCATTTCGTATGCTTCCTTGGTGTCCAGGGTCCACGTTCAAGTTTTCCGCTAAGTCCTTTACCCTCGTCTTCCACGTTCTCTGGAACTATTCGCTAGAGTAACTCTCTGTTATAGGGTTCTATGTGGATTTACTAATTATCCACACGCTATCTTGGGGTGCCAAATGTAGAATTATGCTCTAGCTTATGTTAACTTATTTCTAGGTTAATGACCAGACACTTGAGGTCGTTTCAAAGGGGTTAAATAAAAGGGGTTTATTTACAATTATACATATGTACAAGTTAGATCATACAAAGTATGTGTCTCACCTAATGGCTCTATATACCCTATGCACAGTCACACACTTTCATTAGCTGAGCCCCTTTCCATCTCACAGTCCATTGCAGCAGCATTCCAAGAGAGAGAGCCAGCTTCCCAAACATTGTCTTTTATTTGGGATCCCACAGGTATAGAGACTCCTCCTCTGTGTCATACATCATCAATAGTTCCTGCCCTTAGCAGCTGGGGGGGAAGGAACTTGTAGCTAATCCCATGGACCATTGTTGACAAACCAGATAAACCAGCTTCCTCTCAGCTTTCTCCTCAATGGCCATTTGTGGGGGCTGGGGTCAGTGTCAGAGGCCATTGTCTTTGCTGTGTTATTTACTCACATGCAGATGTGTGTAGTTGTAAACAGTCATTTATGAAACACAGGCTTTGCGCAAGGCCCCAGCTGATCAACTAGATTCACTGTAAATCTCTCATAGCAACATAAATGTCCAGACATACTTTTCCATTAAGGCACACATGGAAATACAGTTTATACCGATAAAATACAACACAGATACTGAAAAAACTAAACTGGCTTTGGCTTCTTTCTTTTTTTTGTTAGCACAAAGTATTTTAGGAATCAGTTTGGAAAACAAAAGTTTGCTTTCTTAAAACAGAAAGTATTTGCAATAATTCAGGTTGGAGTTAGCTCCAAGATTTCTCCCAGTGCATTACTGGTGAAATAAGCAAATCAACCATTGTTGTCCCTGTGAGCTAAACACACCTCCAGAACTTCAGTAGTTTAGCTAGCAGTAGGCTAGCTAGTATAAGTGCCCAGATCCCCCTGATGCCCCCCGATCCAGCTGTTATATACATACCATATATTGATTCCAAAACCTTTAGAACTAATTATTGGAACTCAAATTGGCTTGGTAAGCTCAGTGACCCCTAACCTACATACACAGGTGAATCCAATTATGAGAAAGAGTATTTACGGGGGTCAATTGTAAGTTTCCCTCCTCTTTTAATTTTCGCTGAAGAGTAGCAACATGGGGGTCTCAAAACAACTCTTAAATGACCTAAAGACAAAGATTGTTCACCATCATGGTTTATGGGAAGGGTACAGAACGCTTTCTCAGATTTCAGCTGTCTGTTTCCACAGTTAGGAACATATTGAGAAAATGGAAGACAACAGGCTCAGTGCAAGTTAAGGCTCGAAGTGGCAGACCAAGAAAAATCTTGGATAAACAGAAGCGACAAATGGTGAGAACAGTCAGAGTCAACCCACAGACCAGCACCAAAGACCTACAACATCATCTTGCTGCAGATGATGGAGTCACTTTGCATCGTTCAGCGCACTTTACACAAGGAGATGCTATATGCGAGAGTGATGCAGAGGAAGCCTTTTCTCCACCCACAGCACAGAGACGCTTGAGGTATGCTAAAGCACATTGGATAATCCAGCTTCATTTTGGAATGAGGTGCTGTGGACTGATGAAACTAAAATTTAGTTATTTGGGCATAACAAGGGGTGTTATGCATGGAGGAAAAACACGGCATTCCAAGAAAAACACCTGCTACCTACAGTAAAATATAGTGGTGGTTTCATCATGCTGTGGGGCTGTGTGTCCATTGCAGGGACTGGGAATCTTGTCAAAATTGAGGGATGCATGGATTCCACTCAGTATCAGCAGATTCTGGAGACCAATGTCCAGGAATCAGTGACAAAGCTGAAACTGCCCCGGGGCTGGATCTTTCATCAAGACAACAACCCTAAACACTGCTCAAAATCCACTAAGGCATTTATGCAGAGGAACAAGTACAGCGGTCTGGAATGGCCATCTCATTCCCCAGACCTGAATATAATTGAAAATCTATAGTGTGAGTTAAAGAGAACTGTCCATGCTTGGAAGCCATCAAACCTGAATGAACTAGAGATGTTTTGTAAAGAGGAATGGTCCAAAATACCTTTAAGCAGAATCCAGAGTCCCATTGGAACCTACAGGAAGTGTTTATAGGCTGTAATTTCTAAAAAAAGGAGGATCTATTAAATATTGATTTCATTTCTTTCTTTTAAATTCAAATTCAAATATGCACCTGCCTAATTTTGTTTAAACAAATATTGCACACTTTCTGTAAATCCAATACACTAAATTTCACTTCTCAAATATCACTGTGCATGTCTCCTATATCAGGGGTTCTCAACATGTGGTTCGCGTACCCCAGGGGGTTCGCGAGACCACAGTCAGGGGTACGCAGCACAGCTGTGCTGGCTTACTAATATCCACTTGTGTGGTCTGCCAGCCGCGCTCGGCATGCAAACCACGCTGATGTGTTGTCTCAATGCTGCCCTCCGTAGCAGACATGCGTATAAATCACCACTTCCTCAGACTGTGCTTCTGTGGAGCTGCTCCCCCAGCATAGAGTAAGTTCAGGTCCGTTCCGCAGTATGAACGGAGTGCTGTGAATCAGTCTCCAGCGTATTGCTGCACAAGGAGTTTCTTTTTGTGTCGTAGCTGGGCTGCTGCAGCCATCCCGGCTATAGACTTTATTTCTCATTGGAATGCGAGGAGCCGAGGAGCGAGCAGTCTATGAGGGGGGGGGGGGGCAGAGAGGCATGTCACAGCCCACAGATCTGTCTCTACAATAGATAAGAGGAAGGATTCATGCTGGGGATGAACTCCGTGTGAAGGACTCTAAGCACTGTATTGAAAACGGCTGCAGCATGCACAGTATTAGGGGGAAGCTTAAAGGGGTTCTGTGGTGGGGTTAAATAAACACAAACCAACACTTACCTGGGGCTTCTATCGCCCCCCTGCAGCTGTCATATCCCACGCCGTCCTCCTACAATCCTCAATTCCCCGCCGCTGGTCCCGGTCTAATATTCGTCTAACCAGACGAATAGTGCTCTCTCCTGCGCACGTCATCGGGAGCTTACTGCTCAGGTGCAGTACAAAGTTTTCTTGTACTGCGCCTGCGCAGTAAGATCTCGACGGCACACGAGGGAGCGAGCACCCACACAGCAGCAGTCTAGTTAGACGCGTAATTAGACCGTGACCGTCGGCGGGGAACGGAGGATGGTAGGAGGACAACGTGGGACATTTCAGCTGCAGGGGGCTGATAGAGCCCTAGGTGTCAGTTTTGGGTTGTTTTTACCCCCTCCACAGAGGATCACAAGCTCAGCACGCTATGCTGCGGTAGTGCAGCTTAGCGTGTGCTGGTTACTTACACTGCCTCCTCTCCTTGTAACCAACGGCTGCTTTACTCCTCCCACCCTTAGCCCCGGCGGATCCAGTGGCTTTCTAGTACGTGATCCCAGCGTTTTGATTGGCACAATACACTGTCTGTCACTTGATAGGCAGCAGATTGGGCCAATCAACGTGCGGGGATCACCTCCTATACATACAGCCACTGGACTCAAAGGGACTCAGTGCGGGACGAGTGGAGTGACTGTTAGTTACAAGGAGAGGAGGGAGCGTAAGTTACCAGGGGTACTCGGCTGGAACTGAATTGCGATAGGGGGTACTTGAGTCAAAAAAGTTGAGAAACACTGTCCTATATGATATATTTAACTGTCATTTTTTATTGCAACAACCAATGATTTATACAGGAAAATCATGGCGATTAACAAGGTTGCCCAAACTTTCGCATCACACTGTATAATGGTTGGGAATATAAGGGTTGATAGATAATATTCTGTATAGTTTTAGAAGTATAGTTGTAGGACATATTTTTGTGCTAGTAAGTGATAAGGGATATATTGTCATAGGTTTCGAATAGGGTGGTATATACAGTATTCTGAGAATTATAGCACTGTGATGAGGTTATTACTGTGGTGGCAGGCAATATTAATATACTGATGGAATTATTGCGTTACTGGGGTTGTCAATAATATTATCCTTTTAGATTTAACATGCTGGGGATATTATTCTACTCCATATCATTCTTACTTTTAGGCCTTGTTCACATTATAGGCATTTTTGTAAAATGTTCAAAATCACCCTAAATGCGCTTGTGCGATCATTCTCTATGAGAGAGTTCATATCAGAGCGGTTCGTTTGCAATTTGCCTCAATGGAAGGTATAGGAAAAACGCAAAACTTTCACAAAATTGCTTTGGCAATTAGATTGTATTTATTTTTCTCCGGATTTTTTTCCGTATCAAAAGAGGGAAGCGCTCTGCAAAAGTGCTTACAAAAACGACCGAATGCGCAGAAAATTGCGGAAAAAAAGCCCACCACGGACGGACACCCGAGCCGAACGCAATGTGAACAATGCCTTACTGTTTTTGATAATATTTATTTTGGGAGGGCTTTTTCTGATTCTCTGTTCGGTGCTTTCTTGAATGTTGAGGTATTCAACTTGTTTGTGTACATTACGTGTGCTTAAAATGAAGCTATGCTCATGCAATCAATTTTTAGCTCTGTTTTATTTTATGACTAGCTGATGACCCGTGTTGCCTGGGTATGTATTTGACTGCTGTTTGCTCTGCCCACTTTTTCTAACCCTAACACACAAATAATTAGCAAGTTTGTGAGCTTTGGGGCTCTTGGCACCAATATTTTCTATTTTCCCAGTGAAATTAAATAAATCTGATGGGCTGTTTGTGGCTCCACCCCCTTTTCTGAGTTTGAACCCCATTGACCCAATGACCAACTGTACCAGGTTTGAGGCTTGTGCCATTAATAGTGCAAGCATGGTAGCAATTTTAATATTCCTCTTGAAAATCAACAGGTGAATTTTGTTTGGCTTTTTTAGGCTCTGCCCACTTTTCTGAATATTAATCCCAGTCACCCAGTAACCAACTGTGCAAAGTTTGAGAACCCTGCCATTAACCGTGAAGAAGGTGCAGTTTACAATTTCCCAGGGAAATCTGTTTTTGACTCCACCCACTTTTTGTAGCTTTGAACACAGATGCTCAATGGCCAAGTTTGTGAGCTTTCGGGTTTCTGGCATCAAAATTGTGTTAATTGAAGCAGTTTATTCAGCAAAGAAATCTGATTGGCTGTTTGTGGCTCTGCCCCTTTAGTGAATTTGAACCCCAGTCACATAATGACTGTAGCAGGTTTAAGGCCTCTGCCATTAACAGTGACCATGGCAGCAGTTTCAATATTCCTCTTGAAAATCAATAGGTGAATTTTGATTGGCTGTTGTAGGCTATTTTCCCATGTAAAAAATTAGTTGTTTTTGGCTCCACCCATTGTTTCTAACCTTGACATGCAGTCACTCTGACCAAGTTTATGAGCTCATGACCAAGTTTATGAGCTCAGGTGTCCTTGGCATCAATAAGTTGCATTTTCCCATTTAAATAAAAAAAAATCTGATTGGCTGTTTGTGGTCCACCCCCTTTTCAGAATTTAAACCCCAGTAACCCAATGACTGACTGTAGCAGGTTTGAGGACTCTGCCGTTAACAGTGTAAGAATGGCAGCAGTTTAAATATTCCCCTTGAAAAACAATATGTGTATTTTGGCTGTTGTAGGCTCCACCCATGTTCCTGAATCTTAATCTCATTCACCCAGTGACCAAGTGTGGGAAGTTTGAAAACCCAGCGATTAACAGTGTAAGAATGGATGCAGTTTACATTTTCCCATGTAAAGTGAATAGCTGAAATTTGATTGGCTGTGTTATGCTCCACCCACTTTTCCTGCATTTGTAACCTCCGTCACCAAGTGACCAACTGTGCCAAGTGTGGGGACTCTGGCTTGATTACTGTGAGAATGGCAGCCTTTTACATATTTCCCCTTGACATCAAATCTGATTTGCTGTTTGTAGCTCCACCCAGATGTGCAGGGGGGACGCGAGACACCCCGAACATATCATCCCAGGTAGTAAGGGATCTGTATACCAAGTTTCATTGAAATCGGTCAAGGCGTTTTCGAGTGATTGCGGCACATGCATACACACATATATATACCTACATACATGCATACGATTTCATATACTGTATATTCCTGCGTATAAGACTACTTTTTAACCCTTGAAAATCTTCTGAAAAGTTGGGGGTCGTCTTATACGCCGGGTGTCATTGATGCCTGGTGATACGCCCTATCCTGTTACCGCCTCTCAGATCTCCCTGCTGAGGGAGCGCAATCTATTCCATACTGCTCTGATGAACAGGTAGACAAGGAGAGTTGACCAATGCAACAAGTCAATTGACTATATACTGTTATATACTGGGTAACACATACAGTACAACACCAGTACATGATTTTTTTTAATTTTAATTTTATTTGGAAGAGGGGTAGTCTTATATGGCGAGTATATCCCAAACTCTATATTTTAACTGGAAAAGTTGGGGGGTCGTCTTATACGCCGGGTCGTCATATACGCCGGAATATACGGTATATAGATAATCTAATGTGTGTATGAGGCTTTACCTGGGGCATATTAGACCCTTGTTAGGATTTTTGATAGGTTAGTGCACCCATGGGAACATTCTTTAGCATGTGCAGATTTTCTGTAGAAATGATCCCATCCTGACGCTAATCTTCATGCACATCTGCAGTAAATTGATAGAGGCCTATTAAAGGAGACCTGAAGTAAGAGGAATACAAAGGCTGCCATCTTCATTCTATAATAACAGAGTAACCAAGCAGCTCAGGGTGACCCAAACTACTGAGTACGATTATTTAACCTGTTGTCGATGAGTACTCCTAAGTCCTTCTCCAAGTCTGATGTCCCCAACTGTATCCCATTTATTTTGTATGGTGCTAGACCATTGGTACGACCAAAATGCGTGACTTTACATTTTCCAACATTGAATTTCATCTGCCATTTATGTGCTCATACAGCCATCCTATCCAGATCCTGTTGCAGTATGTCCCTATCTTCCTGTGAGTTGATGATTCTGCACAGGGGTGAGCCTGGGGTGCCTGGCACCTGGGTGCAAGATTTTCTCTGGCGCCTATGGGAGTGAGTAAATTAACCGCGCCCAACCACATAACCACACCCATGTCCTGCCTAATCACACCCACACCTTCCACCTCTTTACGCATGCATGTGATACCCCATTCCTACCCCTCTTCCATGGGCTTGCTCCTGGCTGGCTTTGGCTGCCTGCGAGTCTGCTAATCTCTGGACTGACTCAGGCTGAGAGGCTCTGCGAGTGCGACGCAGTCACACACTGCATATTTATGGCTGCCTGCGGCCACCCTACTCTCGCTCGCTGTTTCCGGCTCCTCCCCCCGCCAAGCCCAAGCGTGAGGTGGGCTGCCTGTATCTTTCCCGTTGCGCTGTGCAGCCTGCCAGTGTTGCCAACCTTTCACGTTATTTTTTACTGACAAATACCTAAAAATTTACTGACAAAAGATTTTTACTGACAAAATTTCCCCACTAAATGCACATAAGGGACAGCGTTTCACCAGTAAATGCACGTAATGACAGACAGCTTTTCACCAGTAAATGCACATAATGAGAGACAGCTTTTCCCCAGTAAATGCATATAATAAGAGACCGCTTTTCACCAGTAAATGCACATAATAAGAGACCGCTTTTCACCAGTAAATGCACATAAGAGACCGTTTTTCACCAGTAAATGCACACAATAAGAGACCACTTTTCACCAGTAAATGCACATAATAAGAGACCATTTTTCATCAGTAAATGCACATAATAAGAGACCATTTTTCACCAGTAAATGCACATAAGAGACCGCTTTTCACCAGTAAATGCACATAATGAGAGACCGTTTTTCACCAGTAAATGCACATAATAAGAGACCGCTTTTCACCAGTAAATGCACATAATAAGAGACCGCTTTTCACCAGTAAATGCACATAATAAGAGACCGTTTTTCACCAGTAAATGCACATAATAAGAAACGGCTTTTCATCAGTAAATGCACATACTAAGAGACCGCTTTTCACCAGAAAATGCACGTAAGAGACAGCTTTTCACCAGCAAATGCACATAATAAGAGACAGTTTTTCACCAGTAAATGCACATAATAAGTGACAGCTTTTCACCAGTAAATGCACATAATGACAAACAGCCAGTGTCCCCAATATATGTAGCCAGCCTGGACCCCCTTTAGGTTGTGAGTGACAGGGAGCCCCGTTTAGGCAGGGACAGGGAGCCCTTTAGGCAGTGAGTAACAGGGACCCCTTTAGGCAGTGAGTGACAGGGACCTCTTTAGGTAGTGAGTGACAGGGACCCCTTTAGGTAGTGAGTGACAGGGACCCCTTTAGACAGTGAGTGACAGGGACCCCTTTAGGCAGTGAGTGACAGGGACCCCTTTAGGCAGTGACTGACAGGGACCCCTTTAGGCAGTGAGTGACAGGGACCCCTTTAGGCAGTGACAGGGACCCCTTTAGGCAGTGACAGGGAGCCCTTTAGGCAGTGAGTGACAGGGAGCCCCGTTTAGACAGTGAGTGACAGGGAGCCCTTTAGGCAGTGAGTGACAGGGAGCCCTTTAGGCAGTGAGTGACAGGGAGCCCTTTAGGCAGTGAGTGACAGGGAGCCCTTTAGGCAGTGAGTGACAGGGACCCCTTTAGGCAGTGAGTGACAGGGAGCCCCCTTTAGGCAGTGAGTGACAGGGACCCCCGTATAGCTACTGAGTGACAGGGACCCCTTTAGGCAGTGAGTGAAAGGGACCCCTGTTTAGGCAGTGAGTGACAGGGACCCCTGTATAGCTAGTGAGTGAAAGGGATCCCTGTTTAGGCAGTGAGTGACCGACAGGGATCCCCCGTATAGCTAGTGAGTGACAGGGACCCCCCCTCACCTTGTATTGTAGTCAGACCTCAGGATCAGCGGCGACCCGACCAGTAAGAGCGGGCGCCGCCGGACGCACCCGCTCTATATGCAGAAGTGATGTCACTTCCGCATATTAGTGCGGTGTGCTAGGTCCTAGCGCCCGCACTATTGGTTGCCGCCTGATTGAGGTCTGACGCGGCGGCGGCTAGAGAGAGGGAAGGAGGGGGTGAGCGGCGGCCAGACGGCGCCTGTCTCCGACAATGCACCCACAGCACCCGCCCAGGCTCGGCCCTGATTCTGCACAATTTTGTGTCATCTACAAAAATAGCAACATTGCTCACTACTGCATCTACTAGGTCATTAATAAATAAATTGAAGAGCACTGGACCCAGTACAGACCTCTGTGGGACCTCTGTGGGACCCCACTGCTTACAGTCACCCATATTGAGTATGAGCCATTTACTACAACTCTTTGTTTTCTGTCCATTAGCCAGTTCCCTATCCATGCACACAGACTCTTCCCCAGTCCTTGCATCCTCAACTTTTGCACCAGACTTGTGTGTGGAACAGTGTTGAAGGCCTTTGCAAAGTCCAAGTATATCACATCTACAGCATTCCCAATATCCACATTAGCATTCACTACCTCATAAAAGCTGAGCATGTTAGTCAAACAGGACCTGTCTTTAGTAAACCCATGTTGATGCTGAGAAATAAGATTATTTTCTACTATGAAGTCATGTATAATATCTCTTAGTAACCCTTCAAATAGTTTGCATACAACTGATGTTAAGCTTACAGGTCTATTATTTCCTGGCTCTTTTTTTTTGCCCTTCTTAAATAATGGGAAAACATGAGCTGTACGCCACTCCACTAGAACTCTGCCAGTTGAAAGAGAGTCACAAAAGATAAGATAAAGGGGTTTATCTATAACTGAACTTAATTTTCTTAGGACCCGAGGATGCATGCCATCCGGGCCAGGTGCATTGTCTATTTGTAATTTATTTAGTCTTGCCTTCACTTCTTCCTGCGTTAAGTATTTAATATTACAGTTGGAAATTTGACTCTAAAGAAAGCATTTAATAACTTTGCCTTACCTTGGTCATCCACCATTGAGTTCCCAGCCTCATCCTTTAGGAGTCCTATACAGTCAACCTTTCTTTTTTTTTTTTTAGAGTTAATGTACTTGTAAAACTTCTTTGGGTTAGATTTGATATTCCTAGTGAATTGATTTTCAGCTTCAATCTTTGCCAGCCTAATTTCTTTTTTACAACTTTTATTGCACACTTTATAATTGCTTAATGCAGCCTCGGTCCCCACCTGTTTTAGGATCCTATAGACATTCTTTTTCCCCTTCATTTTATCTCTAACCCTTCTATTCATCCATAGAGGTGTAATGAATAGCGGAGATGCCACCGCGCGGTCTGGCGGCGGGGCGGCTGTCTCCGCGTTCAGACCGGCGGTTTCCGCACAGCAACTTGTGTCTGGTTTGCCTGGGCTTTGTAGTGCACACATATGGAGAGCTACGCGCGCGCGTGCCAGAACACAGGACCTTTATGCCAGCAGGAGAGGTATCAGCTGATCAGGACAATCAGTTGATCCCAGCGGAACTCCTGATTGGCTGAGTGGCTGGGGGCGGTGCTGCGGAGCGCTGTAGTATATATAGATCTTGCTTGTCAGTTGCTGGTTGTCTGCCGTTGCGAATACTTACGTGTGAGCACTCAGACCTCAGTCAGATCCTACAGTGTGTTAGAACCAGTTGGAACTGGGAATTCACACTTAGCCAGATTCCGCTCTTGTCAGACCAGTTCCAGGGTGTTGAGACCAAGGACCTGACACCCAAGCATAGGATTACTGTGTCATTACTGTGTTATACTTTAGACCAGTTCCAGGGTATTGAGACCAAGGACCTCACACCCAAGCATAGGATACTGTGTTATTCTATAGACTAGTGCCCGGGTGTCGAGACCAAGGACCTCACACCTCAGACTAGGATTGTGCTTGATATCTGTTATTACCTCTGGCTCTGTTGACCTCTCTCTTGCTTTCTGATTCGGTACCTCTGCCTATCTGTCTACCAGTTGCCAACCTTGCCTGTGCCCGGTTACCGAATCAGCCTTCTTTCTCTGTACCTTATCTGCTCGTGTGTTGCCGACCTGGCCTGTCTGACCCTTCTGACTGTCACTCATCCCTCGAGTGATCAGTCTGTCTGTACTACCCGTGACACTAATCCACCAGGTGTCAGTTAGCTGCAAGGACCTCCTGCTCCTCAGAGAGTCCTTCCTGCAGTTCAGCCAGTGGCCTCTACCCCATAGGAGTCCACTTGCTGCAGTACAGTCTGATTCCCAACCCATCTGGGAATCCTTGGCTGCAGTACAGTCTGATTTCCAGCCCATCAGGGAATCACTGACTGCAAGATTATCTCCTCCTCTCAAAGAGATAGTCCCTGCACAGCCAGAGGCCGCCTGCCCCTCAGGTGGTCACTGGCTGCAGTAGTATCTGTGTCTCTCGCTCCACGGGAGATAGCCTTACAGTTGCACCAATCACTTACACTTCATTAGGTGTCCAGAGGTTAGTCATACTTGTATTATTGGTGATTCTGCAGATCATCCATAATCAGGTATACATCTGTATTGTTGATGATTCTGCAGATCATCAATAATCAGATACTCTCTGTGTGCTGACACCAATCGTTACAAGAGGCCTTTTTTTATTCATAGACATTTTGTTTCCATATGGGATATACATACTACAATATTGATTGAGAATAGCTTAAAAGCATTCCATTTCCCTTCAGTGTCCTCCCCTTGTAGTACATTATCCCAGTTCACCACACTTAGTGCCTGCCTGAGTTGATTGAAGTTTGCTTTTCTAAAATTCATAGTTTTAGTGGTCCCGCTGCCCCGCAGCCTATCAGTCACCAGATCAAACGTTATCATGTTGTGATCACTATTTCCCAAATGTTCTTGAACCTGCACATTTGATACATTATCTGGTCTATTAGAAATGATCAAATCCAGTAACGCATTCTCCCTAGTTGGTTCCGTTACCATTTGAGCCAAGTAATTGTCCTGTAGTGATGCCAGAAATATGCTGCTTTTACCAGAATGGGTAGCCTCAATACTCCAGTCAATGTCCGGAAAGTTCACCCATAACTATGACCTCATTTTTACTTGCAGCTTTTTCAATCTGCTGTAGTAATTGCAGTTTTGCAGCTTCGTGAATATGTGGTGGCCTGTCGCATACCCCAATAAGCAATTAGCAACCTCTATTTCCACCATGAATAAAATACATAAATAGACTCGACATCTTCACAATCTTCCTCCATCTCATTGTTCAGGATAGCTGTAAAAGAATTCTTAACTAAGGCCTGGTGCACACCAGAGGAGTTTTTCTGAGCGTTTTGAGTTTTTAAATCTGCTGCTAATGTTATCCTATGTGTCTGTGCACACTGGAGCAATGAGGTTTTGTAAAAAAAAAACATAGCATTACATTGGGAAGAGCTTTTAGAGGTTTCAAAAGATAAGTTTAAATAAGTTTAGATCGCGTGCAAGGTCCCGCACGCAAAGCAGTGCCATTAAACTCTATGCGAAGTGCACCAGACTTTGCTAGCGCAAAACTTTTGATCAGCTGTGCACTGCGGTGCTAACCCAGTTGGTGCTTAAACTTATCACTCCTAAACTTATCACGCCTAAAGTTATCATGCCTAAACTTATCACACCTAAACTTATCATGCCTAAACTGAGTTTAGGCGTGATAAAGGGCTTTTCACCAGCGTGCTAACTGTTAGCACCGCTTTGTGAATCAGGCCCATTGGGCTCGATTCACAAAGCGGTGATAACCCAGTTAAAGACTTTAGGCGTGATAACCATTTTTATCATGCCTAAACTCAGTTTAGGCATGATAAGTTTAGGCATGATAAGTTTAGGCATGATAAGTTTAGGCATGATAAGTTTAGATAAGTTTAGATCGCGCGCAAAGTCCAGCACGCAAAGCAGCGCCATTAAACTCTATGCAAAGTGCACCAGACTTTGCTAGCGCAAAACTTTTGATCAGCTGTGCACTGCGGTGCTAACCCAGTTGGTGCTTAAACTTAAAACGCCTAAAAACTTATCACACCTAAACTTATCATGCCTAAACTGAGTTTAGGCATGATAAAGGGCTTTTCACCAGCGTGCTAACTGTTAGCACCGCTTTGTGAATCAGGCCTATTGTATCCCTCTAAATTTGCTATCCAGTCATGGCTTTCATCCATCCATGTCTCGGTTATTCCCACAATGTCATAGCCTTAAAGAGACTCCGTAACAAAAATTGCATCCTGTTTTTTATCATCCTACAAGTTCCAAAAGCTATTCTAATGTGTTCTGGCTTACTGCAGCACGTTCTACTATCACCATCTCTGTAAAAAATCAACTTATCTCTCTCTTGTCAGACTTGTCAGCCTGTGTCTGGAAGGCTGCCAAGTTCTTCAGTGTTGTGGTTCTGTGATGCATCTCCCCCCTCCAGGCCCCTCTCTGCACACTGCCTGTGTATTATTTAGATTAGGGCAGCTTCTCTCTTCTCTCTTATCTTTTACAACCTGGATAAATCCTCTGAGCTGGCTGGGCTTTCACATACTGAGGAATTACATACAGGCAGAGCTGTCTGCACTCTGCAGGAAGAAACAGCCTGACACTACAGTGGAAGATAGCTGCAGGGGGAAAGAAACACACAAATGATCTCTTGAGATTCAAAAGGAAGGGTGTATACAGCCTGCTTGTGTATGAATGTATTTTCTATGTGTGAACATACTGTACATCAACCTACTTCCTGTTTTGGTGGCCATTTTGTTTGTTTATAAACAAACTTTTTAAAACTGTTTTTAACCACTTTTAATGCGGCGAGGAGCGGCGAAATTGTGACAGAGGGTAATAGGAGATGTCCCCTAACGCACTGGTATGTTTACTTTTGTGCGATTTTAACAATACAGATTCTCTTTTTTTTTTCACAAATCAATTTTATTTTGAACAAGAAAAAAAAGAGACATTACAGGAGAAGGCACAGTGCTCCCACAACAGGAGATATACAGGTAATGAAGTTAGGCGGCAAAGCAACAATACATAGCTTGAAGTATAGATTAACAGCAGAGTGATTGCCTTATTAAACCTTTAATGTAACGATTACGTTGTATCTGACCACTGCTTTCAGGAGCTCACAATAGCTGCACGCAGGTTCATTTGTGGATGGAGTACCGCGCCAAAAGAGCAGAGGAGATAGAAGGAGAAATAGGTAGAAGAGGGAAGGAGAGGTAGGGATAACGAACAGAGGGAAGGGGTAAGTAAGGAGAGAGGGAAGGGAAGACCCCGGGCTCACCCCCATCACCACCCAGACCGCGCCAGCAACCAGTTAGTTATTGGCATTGGATACATGGAGATTAAAGTGTGAGATTGGATCCAGCCGTCATAACGTTATTAAACCATGGTGCCCATATTTTATGGAACCGTTGTGGACAATTGCGATTCTTATATGTCATTTGGTATAGAGGAAGAGCGATATTGATTGTACGTTTCGAGTGATTAATAGATGGATTGTTATTACCTTTCCAGACTCTTAGAATTTCTTTTCTTCCATAGAAACATAGTATGCGGATTAAAAATTGTACGTATTTACTACAGGTTTGTTCTTCAAATAGTCCCAGAAGGGCTAGTTTGGGTGTGCAGTCAAAGTGTGATTCCAAAATTTCATTTATAGTGTCAAAAATGGCTGTCCAAAAAGTCTGAATTCTAGCACAGCTCCAAAACATGTGTAAGAATGTACCATCTTCGGTTGCGCATTTTTGACATAACACACTGTTGGATATACATATATTATGCATTCGTACCGGAGTGAGATATGTTCTATGCAAAAATTTTACCTGGATCAGTCTATCCCTGGCTGAAATAGGAGTTCTAACGAAGTCTTCAAGTATATCCTCCCAGTCTGTGTCGTCTATGCCCTGAATATCTAGGTTCCACTTTTCTTGGGATCTAAGAAGTTTTTGGTTATTTTTTGCTAGTAAGACTGAATAAATAACTGAGAGGGGTTTATCTAATTGTTGTGTCAAAAGTGTGTTCTCTAGGGTGTTCACTGTCAGTTCTGGTGCACCAGCAGGGAACTGCGCTGAGAAAGCGTGGCGGAGTTGTAGGTATCTAAAGAACATCCTGTTCGTGATGGAGGAGGTTTGTTTGAGTTCATTAAATGTTAACAGCGATCAATTGCGAACAATGTGTTGTAGGTTTTTAATACCTGCAGTAACCCACAGTCTAGGATCAGGGATCTGGGTGAAGTGAGATAGGTTAGGATTGTCCCATAAAGGGGTATATGGGGAAAGTATTTCATTTACTCCCAGAAATTTCATTGCCTCCACCCACACTTTACATACTGTATGCATCGGAGCAGTACATCGTTCATCGTTTGCCGTACCTCTGTATGGTAGTAATGTAAGCCTCTCATAGGATCCCAGACGGGCCGCCTCGGTTACAACTGCAGGGTTATATCTGTCTTGAGCGAACCACCATCTAGCAGTGACTAGGATTGCAGCATAGTAGTATAGTTGCATATTTGGAAGAGCCAGGCCACCTTGATCTATAGAGAGTTGTAGGGTACTCAGGGCTATTTTTGGAACCTGACCCGACCAGATAAATGTAGATATTAAGGAGTGGAGGTTTTTGAAGAATTTTTTTGGAATTACAATAGGAGAGTTGCGGAGTACATAGAGAAATTTAGGCAAAAAAATCATTTTAAAGATGTTGATTTTCCCTATAAGAGAAAGGGGGAGATGTTTCCACGTCTGGGACCTACTACGAAAGGCCTCCACCACCGGTTTAACATTCAGATCAGAGTAGTCCTGCACACAGTTGGTAACTTGGATACCCAGGTACTTAAATTGAGATACCCACTGCAGCGAGTGGGAAGTTAGATTGGGTCTGGAATTATCCAGGGGCATGATGACAGACTTATCCTGATTGATTTTGAGCCCGGAAAATAAGCCGAATGTTGTAATAATGTCAAGAGCAGAACTTAGGGAGTCCTCTGAGTCATTTAAGTAGAGAAGTGTGTCGTCTGCATAAAGCGATATTCTCTCTTCGACACACCCCACCGGGATACCCTGAATTTGGGGGGAGTCACGTATTAGTATAGCCATGGGTTCAATTGCAAGGGCAAAAATATACGGAGAAAGTGGGCAGCCCTGCCGTGTTCCTCTATATAGCTGAAAGGGTTCTGAAATAGTATTGCCAGTGCGGATTCTTGCCTTAGGAGTTTTATACAGTGCTTGTATCCATTTTATAAATGCAGGGCCAAAGCCATATCGATTCAAGATCTCCCACAGATATGGCCACTCTATCGAATCAAATGCCTTCTCAGTGTCCAGCGAGGCAACCACCCTACAGCTGGACACCGAGGAGGCCAGAGAAATGTTTGTAAATAGTCTGCGTAAATTAATGTCTGTCCCTTTGTTGGGCATGAAGCCTGACTGGTCCCCATGTATTAACTTAGTAATGATTGGCTTGATTCTATTCGCTAATATTTTAGCCAGGATTTTAGCATCTGTATTTAATAAGGAGATAGGTCTATATGACCCGCACGATGTTGGATCCTTCCCAGGTTTGAGGATAAGGATAATTATTGCTTCCGAAAATGATTCCGGTAAAGAATGACCTTCCAGTACTTCGTTAAATAATGAACATAATTTAGGTGCCAAAATATTAGAGTAACATTGGTAGAATTCAGAGGGGAGACCATCTGATCCTGGAGTTTAATTGGGTTTGAGGTCGCCTATGGCGTCTTGAACCTCTTCGATAGATATTGGTTTGTCTAACTTGATTTTGTCTTGGTCAGAGAGGGTTGTCATGTCTATGTCTGCAAGATAATTATCAAGATCCTTAGGGGTATAACAAACCTTGGAGGAGTATAGAGATTTATAGAAGGCTCTAAAAGCAGCATTAATGTGTTCAGGATCAACCAGTGGGAGATTGCTACAATCTATAATGGTCGGGATGGCCATAGGAGTAGTGAAGTCTCTGGACAGCCAGGCTAGTAATTTACTGTTTTTATCACCAAATTCGAATATACGTTGTGTCTGGTGTAAAATCGCATTCTTAGTTAGCGACACTTGAGCCAGCCTCCATTGCCTAATTAACTGTTGCCAGTTTCTCCAACTATCAGGGGTATTAGTCTGTATAAAGATCTGTTCTGCATCTCTAGCCTGGTTTTCAAGGTTTAATATGTGTGATCTAGCGTTTGTTTTGAGAGCTTTGAGTTCAGTCATGTATTGACCCCTAATAACTGTTTTACTTGCATCCCATACAATAGCTTCTGAGGTAGAACCCGTATTGTCTTTCCAATAGTTGCTAAGGGCATGTGAGATCAGGGGTTGGATATGTGGTTCATTAACATAGAAGCGAGATATTCTCCATAATCTGTCTTTAGGTTTGGCCGCTATTACCAATGTAAGTGAGATGGGGGCATGATCTGATATGCCTGATGGCAGTATGTCTATAGATTGTATTTGGGATAGCACAGGAGATGTGACAAAAGCAATGTCTATTCTGGACATGGAACGGTGGGCAGAGGAAAAACAAGTGAATGCCTTCTCCGTAGGATTTTTCCATCTCCATACATCTTGTAGCTGATAGCCTTCAGCCCATACTTTAAGTTCCCGGCCATCTCTGCTAGAGCTATTGGTTCTGTCCATCGAAGGATCCATGGTGAGGTTGAAGTCCCCCATTAAAATAAGTCTGTCACCATGCCACCTGGATGCTTTTGCCATGACATCATATAACAGTTGTTTATTGGCTGGATGGGGTACATATACACCTGCAAGAGTGTATATAAGACCATAGAGTTCAAAATTAAGTAAAGCAAAACGTCCCTGGTCATCACAACATGAGTCTAAGATTTTAATCGGAACAGATTTATGAATAAGAATAGAGACCCCTCGTGAATATGAGGAATATGTAGAGTGATAATATTGTGATACCCAAGGGCGCTTGAGTGATAGTATTTTATTACCAATCAAATGTGTTTCAAGTAGAATACAAATATGTGGGGTATATTGTTTTAGATAATTGAAGACTAAGGATCTCTTGATCTTAGAACCTAAACCTCTTGTATTCCAACAGAGGCATTTAAGTGTATCCATTGTCTAGTCAGGGCCGGATTTACCACTAGGCACTGTAGGCACGTGCCTACAGGCGCCATGTGATCAGGGGCGGGAGAGTAGCAGCTGTGTACATGCCGCTGATGTCACTGGCCGCCCCGCTCTGCAGGACATCCGCCCCGACCATGCCAGTGAAGGAGCGATCGCATCTGCAGTCCTGTCTTGGCTTCCGCCCGCCTCAGGCCTGCTTCAGGATGTAGGAGGAGCTGAAGTGGAGGGCCAGGAAGCGGAGCAGAAGGGGGAAGTGCCGAACAGCCGGTGTGTGAGTACCATGTGGAAAGGAGACCGAAGAGATCGGCACAGAGTTCTAATGCAGATGCAGCCTGTGAGTACAAGCATTCACCAGCCAGAAAGAAGCTGCGAGTCAGACAGTGACTGCAGCGATCAGATTTGCCTACTGTTTTTACTCTACAAGACTGCCACTCCTCATGTGAAGTGACGTCCTGTAGAGTAACAGTAAGCAAACCCGGCCGCTGCAGTCTGAATCACAGCTTCTCTCTGGCTTGTGGATGCTCAGTCACATGCTGTATCTGTGTTAGAGCTCCGTGCCGTTCTCTACCTCGGTCTCCTCTCCTCTTACTGTGCACTGCCACTGCATTCTTTAAATGCCAACAGCTTTCCTGATAGCGTCCCTTGGAATCATCTTCTTTGCATGTAAGCACTGGCAATGCTTGGTTCATTCACTTACTTCCTGCTGTTTGGCTATATTCTGTTACTTCATTGCTGCACTGTTTTTAAAAATTTTAGTACACTAATTTTTGTTCATGTTTTATGCACCTTATAACATGCTTTGTGCATCGTTTAAGGTTTCTGTCTAAGTTATGTATGGTAATGGTCGTCCACGCAGAATTTTTGTAGGCACTACTTTTAATTCATGGTACTAGTGGCATTTTCGACAGCGTTGTTCACTTTCATTATTAAAGATGCTCAGCTTTGCAAGGAGTTGCCAGATGCTGTATAAATGTGCCTAATTGGTATATTTATATATTTCCATGCCCTGGCACCATTGGTGACTTTTTTAATTGTTTTTACGTGGTGTATACTTTTTCCGTACAGACTAATTATGTAAGATTGTCCCTTAGATCCCTCTGATTGAATCTGATCAGAGAGGGATCTTTTCCTGCTCACACACTGCACACAGATTTCCAATTGATTTCAGCATGAAATGTATTGGAAATCACCTTGCTGCCCCCCCCCCCCCCAGTGTAAATGGTCCCCCCACACTCCCATGTGCAGTGTTAAAGGGTCACCTATCACATTGCAGCACAAGACCTGGCTTCCGCCGACTACCATCACTGCCAGTGCCTGTACAACGTGACACCAGGAGCATGTAATTACATCATGCATGTGGTTTCAGGCAGGTAACGGTAACGAGGGACACTGGAGAAGGCCAGGATTTGTGACTGCATGACAGGTGAGCCTTCAACACTGGCAAAGGGGGGCATATACATTTTAGGGGACTGTGGGTTGTCGGGATATTTCGATTGCCGTTTGTCATTACCGCCGTGCATGCAAATTGAGCCCCTGCAATCAAGATTTTCCAGCATGATTGATCCTTTTGACCGGAAACCGATGGGCTGACTGCATTGCGCTACAGATTCTGATTCTCCTTCGATCTGATAAATATATTGGATCTAAAAGCTGATCAGCACGCAAGATCAAATAGAGTATGGCACCCTTAGCTGAACTGATTTTTGGTTGATGGTGTTAGGTGAAAAAATAGTGTTTACAGATGTACCCTAATATCACTGACTTCTCCTCCAACAACAGATTGAAACTGGACCAATCAAATGCCATTGCAGCTGATTTTGATTGCTCCACTTTCAATCTGCAAACTTACTGACCATCCATATTACTGACCGCCACCTTCCTATCACTAAAATCTACTTCTTACTACCTGCCTGTGATTAGACAGTATCACATTTTTTGTATTAATGGTATCATTTCCTAGTGATTTATATTCTCTGTTGCTTGTTGGTAATATTGGCCTAGGTTTGGTTAATTCTGCACACTGTCATTGACAATGTCTGCATACTGTTGGTATTCCATACTTGTCTTAGAAATATCTCCATTTCCTTGTGTGGTTTTATTTCATAAGAAAAGGGACTATAACAAGGGGGTGTGGCCTGTGCTGAGAGGCGGAGTTTAGGGCGCCAAAACTTTTGTGCCTATAGGCTCCTGAGCTGTAAATCCGGCCCTGTGTCTAGTAGTAGAGACAGATTCTCTTTAAGTGTATAGTTTTTTTTCTTTGAACTTTTAAAATCGATTTTCTCAAAAAGTATAAGGACTTTTTGAAAAAATGTTTTCTTCTTGTTCCCACTGTTCTTCTTAACATTCCCTACAAATTTGGTGTTTTTGGCATTAAAAGGGGCTTTACTATTAACCGCTAAAGTCAGCGGGCGTTGAATTTTCCCACAGTCAGAAGGAGAAATTTAAAATCAATTTTCTCAAAAACTGTAAGGTCTTTTTGAATTTTTTTTCCTCTTGTTCCTAATTTTCTTCTTAACATAACCTGCAAATTTGGTGTTTCTAGCTTTTAAGGGGGCTTTGCTATTAAACGTTAAATTCAGCGGGCAGACATTTTCCAAACGGCAGCAAAGCAGGGCTTAAAACGATAAATATCGTTCAGGCAGGACAAAAAAAAGCGATAAATAATGTTTTGACAGTTGACACCATTTTTTAACTTTATAAAACGATAAATATCGTTCAATAATGGTTTTCTATGAGGCGCCATTATTATAGCGGCCGTGCCTGGAGCCATTTTTAACTGGCTTGCTTGCACAGGACACCAGGACAACATAACAGAAATGTACTCTGTATGTATTTAAAGAGTTTAACCTGTGTAATTCCCCTTATTTTTGTCTAATCACTAGTTGTAATTTGATCTCCACCCGTGTCACATGACTGCCTATAGCAGATAAGCAGATAAGCCCATTTGAAAGTACAGGCTGTAAACAATATGTCTGCTTCCATGAATCAGGAAGTGGAAACTGTGCATATTTAGTTTAGGATTTGTATCAGCTGTGACAAAGAAATGTTTTTTTGTTAAAATTTTATGCTGTTGTGTATCTTTTAGAGCAGAGAGGACGTTCTGAGTTCAGGTCCGCTTTAACCACTGACAATCTGAAAAATAGTGTGAGTGTGTATAAAGACACAAAGCACACATTTTGACCATATCCATATACCCACCTAAGCTATCACATTTAATCTTGCTTCCTTCCTTTTGGACTGTATTGATCTTAGCCAGGATGCTTTTTTGTTGACAATTGTATTACTTCTTTTTAATTTACATATTTGAACTTTTTGCTATAAATGATTGCCATAATAACCAGCTTTATTAAAATATGCATGTGAATCTCATTCAGAAAGCTGTCCTAGTAACAGAGCAAGGCTTGTTCTGTGCTTGCGCGTGTAATTTGAATTATCTGGAGACAGTAATGACACACAGCAGCCATGGTATCTGAAATAGTCCTCAGACACTGTAACTGGATGCGGCAGCTCAGCAATGGCTCTTATCAGTGTCTCACTTCACTGGAGGCTGTTAGTAAAACAACAGCTGCACTCAGGGAGCTTATTAATCGGGTATCATACCCATCCTGTTGTGAGATGGCAACAATACATGACATTTCAGTGTTCTCTAGTTCCTTGGATTAATTATATTGTCAACTGACAGAGGAAAGCAGAGACATTTTAAAGGGACAGTATTAATTTAATTATGTACTAGTGGTTAATGTGTATATATATATATATATATATATATATATATATATATATATATATATATATATATATAAACCACTAGTACATAATTAAATTAATACTGTCCCTTCAAAATGTCTCTGCTTTCCTCTGGTTAATATATATATATATATATATATATATATATATATATATATATATATATATATAAACCACTAGTACATAATTAAATTAATACTGTCCCTTCAAAATGTCTCTGCTTTCCTCTGTCAGTTGACAATATAATTAATTCAAGAAACAATTTAATTATGTACTGGTGGTTAAGTAAAAAAAAAAAAAAAAAAAAAAAAAATATATATATATATATATATATATATATATATATATATATATATATATATATATATATATTGGCCCCCAGTTAACGAATGAGATTATGGCAGCTGGTTCGTTCGTAACTTGAATCAGTTTGTAACGATTGTGGAATTATCTCCGTGGTCAGCGCACAACATGTGCGCTGACACTGCGGAAACCCTCCACAAGCGTTTGGATAAGGGAACCCAGCTTTGGTGCAAATGCACCTGTAGAGAGGAATTCCAACCGGCAGATGGAGCTGTGGAGTACAGAGGAACTCGGTCTCTGTACAACCACAGATGCCAGGTGGAGATTGTACGAAGTGAAGCAATACAGGGCAAGATAGCCACTCGAGAGAGAGTGAGCACGGAGACAGAATGTATGTATGTCCACCAATCTAGTCGCCACCCAGCGACGGTTGACATACAACAGCAAAGATCAAAGTGAGAAAGCAATCGCAAGAATGGCGATTGCTAGCAGAGACACAAGACAGAACATAGAATGAATAAAGACAGAACAAATTAGCAAACTGCAATCCAACACGAAGGAGCAGACAGGACTATCTAAACGCGGTCAACACACATTAAGCGCAATAGCGACAAAGCGCGTTCAAGGCACGGTCACCGCACGTTAAGCGCAACAATGACAAAACGTATTAACCCTGACTAACAAATGAAACATGGAAAATGAAAATAAACAGAGAACGCGAACGCTTGCTAATCGGTTGCCTCACCCAGACTACAGCAAGCGTTTGTTCCAGATAAGACAGACAGAAGGAGTAACCAGTAGCAACCAGTAGCAGCTAAGGTTAAACGCCAAGGTTCAGGCAAGAAAGATCCACCGCCTCTAATGCTAGGGCGAATGCGATCTAGGAACAGGACAGAACGATTCACTGTCAGCCACCGCTGGCGACAGTACCATCGCACGGACCAGACAAGACAGACAGAAGGAGTAACTAGTAGCAACCGCAGCTCTGGCTTACACTCCAAGACAGAGTACAGAAGGATCCACCGCCTCTACCGCTAGGGCGGATGCGATCCAAACAGACAGACAGAAGCAGTAACCAGTAGCACCGCTGCTCTGGCTCACACTCCAAGACAAAGTACAGAAGGATCCATCGCCTCTACCGCTAGGGCGAATGCAATCCAAACAGACAAGACAGAACTAGGCAATAATAAACAACCTGACTGCGCTAGAAGGAATGCTAGTGCACTCCCAAGGATAACTACTGTAAGACAATATTTAGTAAACAATTAGCAGAGGGGCTGAAACAGCAGAACCAAACCTTTATGACCAGCAGGGAATTCTGGGAGGAAATGGCATTTATACTGCAAGCCTTCAAGAGAGGCAGAGCTATCAATAACCAGATAAGTGAATGCAAATCCCTCACCAGAACAGCAAGTCTGAAACTTGCAGAGTGAAAACAGGTCTCCTTTCCAGCGACCTGCAGCATGCAGACCTGAAAAATGGTCAAAAAGCTGCATGTCTGTGCAGACAGCAGAATAGATCATTATACCGTTAAGCCGGAAAACTGTGCCATCTGTGTCCTCCCCATTACCTCCTCAATGCTCCCCTCCCCTGTGAATTAATTTTGTCAACTGTTTTAAGCATGAAGGATTAGTTGCACTGTCCACAAATACACGTGTGTAAAATCTATTTCCATAGGTTTTTGTGTTAAAAAAAATAATTTCAAATATCATTAAGGGCTGTTTTAAACTACATGCAATTTTGCTGCCTTTCCAGTCACATGCACAACGCAAGGACACCTGCAAAATAATGAATCTGGATCCTATTGAACCTTCCCTGACCCCTCTTGGTCCCCTCTTTCCAGTGTTGTCTTCCAGTGAAGTTTTGCCACCTCATGCATGTACAGCATGGAGCTTTCCGCTGGTCCCTGAATGAGGGTGACAGTGCAGAAACAAGGGGACCAAAAGGGGACAGAACAGGCTCAATAGGATTCAGAGCTTTTGTCAAGCTTCAGATTTACTGTAAGAGTCAGACACCTGTGATTAATCTATGCTTGTGAGCAGAACTACACCTCTTGTAAAAGAAATATGCACCAGTAAACAAATTTACATTTGAATCCCTAAATAATGATTTTCATGGTTTAAAATATACAGTAGCCTTTTCTCTAGAGTAATCACCTGTGTGATAATATTGATATTTGCTTTAACTGTGATGGGAATCTTTAATCATAATGGTTAAATGGGATGCAAATAGGTTAAATTTTCACTAAAATACACCAATTAGCAACTGACCAGCTCTCTCTCTGGCCTAGTGCACACCAGAGCGTTTCCGCTGCGGTTTGCGATCCTCCTGCGGGTGCGGATCCGCTAGGGTAATGTATTTCAATGGGCTGGTGCACACCAGAGCGGGAGGCGTTTTGCAGAAACGCATACTCCCGGGCTGCAGCAGATTTTGGATTGCGGATGCGTTTCTGCCTCAATGTTAAGTATAGGAAAAACGCAAACCGCTCTGAATAACGGCACTTCAGAGCGGTTTGCCAGGCGTTTTTTGTTACAGTAGCTGTTCAGTAACAGCTTTACTGTAACAATACAGGAAATCTACTACACCAAAACCGCTACACAAAACCGCAAAACGCTAGCTGAAACGCTACAGAAAAAGAAGAAAAAGCGTTTCAAAATCTGCTAGCATTTTGCGGATCTGCTAGCGGTTTTTGGTGTGCACCAGGCCTCTCTACTGAAGTAATCTTCTAAAAGAGCATACATGCACATATTTATGTTGTAATTGTTAAAGCTGTAATTCAAGCACCAACTTTTTTTTTTTTTTTTTTTTTTTTTTTAGATTTCTTTAGGCAGATAGTTACAGAGCTTGTTTATGTCTTTGTAGAAGTTTGTTGTTTAAACACTTCCCGTTGCTGGGTTTTTACACTTTTTAAAGTGAAATGAGCACCTTATTTAAAAATAATATCTGAACTGAACCTCCCCTAAGGGAGGTTCATAAAGATGCTGGCTTTGTAGGGAGCAGAGTTAAATTAATTTAACTTCGGGGGCTGCTCCATAGCCCCCATCTCCATGAAGGTCTCCACCTTGCAGCTGTCACAGCTGCATTTCAAAGTGGCCACCAGAGTGTTCCCGGCTACTAGTGTATGTTTTAATCAACACACAAGAATAATGTGGGAGGTCATATACTTGAAATGGGCACTACTCAATAGAGGAGAGCACTCCTGGGGAAAAAAAAAACCTTTGTCACTAAATGTAGTAATGGGACCAGGAGGCTTTACATCTGCCTACAAAAAGTTTATTAGATACAAAACACTAATAAGAAAACAGCATGTTATCCACTATAAAACACCATTAAAAACATGAAGAAAGGAGGGAGCCCTCCATCACAATTTTCAACCAATCACCTTCAGGTAATGCTCAAAGTGGTCACCCAGCCTCAGCCTATGCAAACCACATTAGCCACCATTATGGTCTGATTGTATGTGGACCCACCACCTACACACACCCAGAGGCCTCAGTCAGTAGACCGCTACAAGTAAAAACACTTAAAACTTCAATAATCCATATGTAACCTGCTCGGTACCCCCTTTGAACTTACACCAGCAAGATATCTTTTCTTGAACAGAGTCCTTAGAAAAATGCTTCTGATACAAAATGTTAGTGCAACTTTATCCCAGCATCTGCTGTTAGAATCTTCCCTCACTGTTCAGGGATTTAGGAACCACTGTTTCTATGCCATAGCAGGGCCAGGCTAGCACAGTGTCTTTGTGCTTTATTAAATATGGATCAGATCCCCACAGTTCATATGCAATGGATAAATTCCCGAAAATCACACAGCGTGTGTAAAGGCTGTCTATTCACAACTCTGGGATGCAGTGTGACTCCTGCAGCAATCATCTGAAATAACTTGCCCTTGGTGGCTGGATGGTGGGGGCTGGAAGGTGTAATGGTTAAGGGCTTTGCCTCTGACACAGGACACCAGGGTTCGGATCTCGGCTCTGCCTGTTCAGTAAGCCAGCACCTATTCAGTAGGAGACCTTTGGCAAGTCTCCCTAACACTGCTACTGCCTATAGAGCGCGCCCTAGTGGCTGCTGCTCTGGCGCTTTGAGTCCTCCAGAAGAAAAGCGCAATATAAATGTTATTTGTCTTGTCTTGTCTTTCCAGCATGTTGAGGCTGGCTGCAAGCAACCATGCCCACAGGGCTCAGGCTGTAGTCAGTTTTGGCAAGCATCTAGCTTGGATCTGCCTCCACACACCAACTCTGAACAAGCGGGCTCCGGCCTCTAGTTCCAGTGTCTCGGGTCACATGAGTGCTCACTCCTACTTCTGCCCCACCTGCTTACGCATTTTGCCCTGCCCACCGAGGCTTTCTCAAAGCAGAAGGGGGCTATGTTTGAGATCTCTCACTAGCCTTCCTTTTAGCCATATTGACTGGAGTGGGTGGGGTGTTCACTACCGTTTACTGCATATTTATGACTTCAAAACGTACCTCTCATATAAACCTTTCTTTCTGCATTCTCAGAGTCTGGATTATTTTAGTTTTACATATAGAAGCATTTTACCAACAAAGTTTAATAGAACATAATCATCTTGTATCATGTTTTCCCCATTTTCTATTGGAGCATTAGTATTATTTGACTACACAACAGTCCTGGTTCTATCTGCCCTTCACAGGCAGACCAAAAACATAAACAATCTCCCTACAGAAAATATGCCAAATTCAAATCAAAATGTAACCCTTTTGGAATTTGTGTGCCCAGTCTACGCCAAGTAACTTCAATTTTGTATAGTTCATTTTCGATGTTACACACCTATGTTTAGAAATTTCTGTTTTATTATACCCTTGAAACATACCTGCTGCGCTCCCACTTTGGAATTCCTTAAAGAGAACCTGACCTGAAAATAAAAAAATCAAAATAACCATACACAAGTCATACTTACCTCCTGTGTAGTCTACTACTCAATCTTTCTTCTCTCCTGCGTCCCATTTGACCACTGTGATTGATGGAATTTTCCGTCCTTTTTAAAAATGGCCATTACCCCATAACAGCTTCCTGGTTAGCACACTGTTAAACTGTAATATCACCCACTTGAGCCATAGGGAAACATGGACATTACCTTGCACATTCAGTTGTAACTGACAGCTGCTGATATATAACTGACAGCAAGTGGTATATTTCAGTTCTGACAAAATATTGTCAGAACTGGAAGGGATCACTGTAAGAAGAAAATGGTGAGCTTCTGAGTGGAACTAACAGTAAGGTAAGTAAGTAATATTAATTTGCAGCTATGTCATGTGTTTATTTTAAATAATTTTACTCACTTCAGGTTCCCTTTAAAGTGAACTCCCAAGGGACTTTCTTCATCTGCTTCTTCTATGTTTGTTATATGTTCACCTATGCATTTACCCAGCATTCTGTTTGTCTTTCCTATATATAGTAACCCGCATGGGCACCGTATGCAGTAAACTATTCTTTCAGTTCCACAAGTAATCAAATCTCTGATCTTATATGTTTTGTATTGGCGGTATTTTTACACATTACACTAAACATACCACTACCTTTTGGATATTTTTGCAACCATGTTGATTTCTTTTTACTATTAAATTCAGATCTTACTTGCTGATTTTTCAGGTTACTAGCTTTCCTTGCAGTCATATACGGTCTTTTCCCTACTACCTTTTTAATCCTGCCATCTTGCATCATCACGTGCCAGTGTTTCTGTAGAAGGCTCTGTAAGCTATACCAATGGGAGCTGTAGTTGGTAACTATTCTCAAGCAGACGCGTATCTGACAAGACAAGACAAGACAAATAACATTTATATTGCGCTTTTCTCCTTGCGGACTCAAAGCGCCAAGGAGGGATGCAGGCATGACACGTGCCCCAGGCGACCTCCCTCTTCAATTATCAGGGGGGCGCAGTGCTGCTGACAGCATTCTTGAGTCTAAGGGAGTAACAATCATCCAGCAGCCTGCCCGTCTCAGCCTTTGTAGATATAATATCTACATTACAAACTATTGAGAGGTGAGCTCCGAAGTTTTCCCTCACTCCCTACCATGTCTCAGTCCCCCGAGATAGCAGCAGATGCTCCTGGTCTGGAGGTTACAAGATCTCACATCCATTCAGCTCTGTCATTCACACATTCCTCAGCCTTATCTCAGTGTGCTGTTTACTTACTTTTATTTATGACACACTCTGCACTTTAACCATTACGCATCTGACATCTCTGTGGCCAGATTTAACAACCTCTCTCTTGTACAGTGTACCTCACTTGTTAAAATGCATTATATTTATAGCTCAGTACCTATCTAGTGATATTTAATAGGTTGTCAGCCTTTTATTATGTTATAATTGACACTGCAAATGTTTCATTGCTTTCATTCATATGAGAGTGGTGGCTGCCATATTTATTTCCTTTTAAACAATACTGGTTGCATGGAAATCCTGCTGATCCTTCTGGTCACTAGGGTCTAAATCACACACCTGAAACATGCATGCAGCTAATCAGGGCCGGGCCGAGGCATAGGCTGGAGAGGCTCCAGCCTCAGGGCGCAGTGTAGGAGGGGGCGCACAATTCATTCAGCTGTCATTCCTAATTGTGTTTGAAGCAGAAAGAAATAAGAAAAGGGGATACATGGCAGTGACTGCAAGCCATATAACTAGATATTAAGGTGTTGGGGAGGTTGTGGGCCCTGTGGCCCTCTTAGTCTAACAGCAATCAATGTGTGATGGCTGGGGTGGCAGGGATGGAGGGGCGCACTTTGGTGTCTCAGCCTTGGGTGCTGGAGGACCTTGTCCCGGCTCTGCAGCTAATCTTGTCAGATGTGTTATAGACATTTGATCTGCATGCTTGTTCAGGGTCTATGGCTAAGGCAGGGATCACACTTGTTTTTCAGTTTTCAACTCAGCTTTTCCTGCGCACATTTTCTGCACACCAAGTGTGTTTCTATGCAGAAAAATGTGTGCTTTTTTCACAACAGTTAATGTAATTGATACAGAAAACTGACAAAATAGGCAAAATTATCATGCAGAATGTCAGGGTTTTTTTTCTGTGCAAGAAAAACACATTAAGTGTGAACTAGCCCCTTGATTAACATGAGTTTTCAGTTCTTCTGTGCAGAAAACGCGTATGAAAACAGTCAAGTATGTTCCCTGCCTTAAAGTATTAGAGGCAGAGGATCAGAAGGATAGCCTCATTTATTTCATAGTGACTGTTACATTCTGATATTTGTGTGTGCGTGTGTGTTCTGAATGCATGATGGGGTTACCCTGACCAAAAAGGTTAGACAGGATGCTGTTGATTGTAGGTGTGTGTGTGTGGGGGGGGGGGGGAGGGGGGGGGGCTGGTGAGCGCAATTTTAGTATTAGCCATGGGCGCTGTCTTGCCTAGATACGCCACTGTTCTCAAGGGTTCATTCATATGTTTCTCCTTTCCTTTCCATTCCTCATCTTAATGTTATCTAGTATCTCCTTCCTAATTCTATTTTTTCTTTTTTCACAAATGTTGTAACGTAAAATCCGCAACGCCGGATGGATTGCGGAAATATGGTCGCATCCAATCCGGCAAGCAGACTTTCCAACGCGGGATGGGGAAATTCGTCCGCATCCGCTGCGCAAACCCGTCCGAGCACTCTGCTCCAAACTCACCAGCATGCTGCTCACCAGGGCTCTGCCATCTTGCCTCTAGGGGGGGGCGCGCATGACAGACACGCCTTTATACTCTTAGAAAGCGTGTCAGCTGACCTGGAGGTCAGCTGACATTTTAGCCTGCTCTGATTGGTTGCTGCCTGGGGTGGAGACTTCTCTCCCAGGCAGTATATAAGGAAGTGCTTTTCAGTCACACTTCGTCTGTGTTTGCGATACCCTGTGTCAGCACTCAGACCTAGTCAGTCTTGTCTCTGATATTGTGTTATATATTGGTTTATCGCCAATATATTATTATTATTATTATTATTATTATTATTATTTAGTATTTATATAGCACATATATATATACATATATGTATATGTATTTATATATACACATATTATACTGTTTGATTTATCGTGTATGATTCTGTGCCTGTCTAGACTACTCTTCTGCTTCCTGATTCTGTACTTCGCCAGCCTGTACCGTTATCTACTATTGGCTTGGTTTCCGACTATTCTCTTGTCTCACGTTTCTGTACTGCTGCCGCCTGATCTGTTGCCGAACCTCATTTTGTCTGACCTTTCTCCCTTCAGTGGAATGTCTCCCACTGTATGGTTCTATCAGAGGCTTGCCTCTTTGAGACAACTGCCACTGGCAAACCCTTGCTGCTAGAGGCCGAGACTCCTCCACTCCGTCCTTTGGAGGATCTCACACACAGGGTTCCCATTCAGAGGTAACCACACCTCTGAGGAATTACGGTGTGGTGGATATTTCCACAGACTTGAATTTACACTGTATATCATTATTGTTGTCTGCTGTTCCAGCTTGCTGGAGGTTGTATCTCTGTGCCCTATGGAGATACTCTATTGTACCAAGCACCCTCTTGCATACGATTGTATCGTGTCACGCTATACTTGCGTTATTGGTGATTCTGCAGATCACCATATAATCAGGTATATCATCTGTATTATTGGTGATACTGCAGATCACCAATAATCAGAATAGTGGTGCTTGCTGACACCAATCTTTACAAATGTATTCGGGTACCTCCTATTTTCCAATCTCTTTTGTAAGTCCCTTGCTTCACTTTCAAAGTCTCCATACAGAGTATAACTTCTATGCAACCTGTGAAACTGCCCCCCAGGTATTGAACATTTTTGGTTAGTTAGATGTTGACTTGAAAAGTGAAGCAAGGTATTCCCCACACTGGGCTTTCTATAAGTTTTGGTAATCAGCAAACCCTCTGCCTTCCTAATTTTTAAATCAAGGAATGCTATCTCATTCTCATCGCAAACATATGTGAACTGTAAATTTCTCTCATAATTCACAACTGATCCACATATTTATACAGAGTCTCTTTTGTTCACCGCCAGACGTCATCTATGTACCTCAGCCACAGCCGTACGGGCTCCCGGAAAAGGCACGTAGGGTACACACCCTGACGCTCCCAAAGTCTCAAATGGAGGCTCGCATAGGCCGGAGCACAGGATGCCCCGTTCGATGTGCCCCTGGCCTGGCGGTAGAACCGACCATCGAACGTAAAACAATTGTACTTCAGGAGGAATTCAAAGGCCTTAATGAGGAATGCATTATGAAGTGGGGAGTCAGTCAGTAGTGTTCCTTCAGTTAGAAAGTCATCGCTGCAAGTCCAACTTCATGGAGTATAGAGGTATATAACGTTTTATATAAAGGTATTCCATGGGTCCGACTGCAGGGGGGGGGGCAGTGTTACTCCAAATATTTATGGAACTTTGTAATAGTATAAAAACACTGGTTCACACAACAGTTGGGGGTCCCGGACTCTCCTACAGACGGGGAACCCCAAACCTCCATACGATACCTAGAGGGAGGTACTGGTGAGCCCTGGAAATCTTACCACCAGGGGAATCACCCACAATGCCTCTAAACTGAATGCTGACTGCAAAACACACAAAAAGCAAATGCACACTCCCAGTTCTAGCAACTTCCTACCTTTATTTGGTCAGCAGGTGCTTGTCAAACACTCAAGTTTACAGTGACATAATCTACGATTACATCCGACTGAAGCCTCCCACATGAATGCTGTCTAATTTATGCAATTCCTGCTAGATATGGTACGGCAGGCAAAGTGTGTATAACTGTATACTTGATTGGCTGACATGCACCTGTTGACCAAATAAAGGTAGGAAATTGTTAGAGCTGCGAGAATGTATTTGCTTTTTGTATTCATATTTAAAAAATCGGTATCCGAAAAGTACTGACCTCACAGTATGTGGCTTTTTCTTTGTTAACACTCCCAACCTCTTACCTTCTTTAACCAATCACTACGTTGCCTTCTTTGTCACTCTCTCTTATGATTATGTCATCTCTTCCCTTTAATTTCTCCAGAGCCTGCCTCTCACCTTCTGAGAGATTATCTTTACATTCTGTGGGGATGAGTTAACTTTATGGAGGTCTCGTTGAACCAGATCGCTAAAGGTTTTTAATTTATGATTCAGTGGGGCAGAAGCAGGAGTGAGCGCTCACGTGACCCGGAAAGCTGGGCTTAGAGGCAAGAGCCCGCTTGTTCAGCGTTGGTGTGTGGCGGTGGATCCAAGTCACTGGCTTGGGCTAGATGCTCACCAGGACTGACTACAGCCTGAGCCCTGTGTGCATGATTGCTTACCGCTAGCAGCACTGCGCTGGAAAGGGCGCGTCATTTCAGCTGATTGCTGCAGGAGTCACACTGAAACCCCAGAGTCGTGAGTAACCAGCCTTTACACATGCTGTGTAATTGTGGGGACTTATCCATTGCATATGAACTGTGGGGATCTGATCCATATTTAAAAATATTAAAAACATGAACTGTAAATGTCCCATAGGATTAGCAAGGTAAGCTGCGTTATAACGTCCCACTGTGAATGTAGCCTGAAAGATGATATTTAATTTCATTCAGTTACAAAAATGACCTGAATAGTGGTAATGTACAGTGTGTCCTATTTTGTACGAATGTAGAGTAACTTTTAAAGTGTACCTGAGACAATTGGACTAAAAGAATTGATACTTACCTGGGGCTTCCTCCAGCCTTCAGACTGTGGGCTCTCTCGCTGTCTCTTTTGGTACCTCAGATAGTCCGTTCCCATCCCGCTAACATGGCTCAGTCACTCTCTCTTGCCCACACACAGCCCGTCCGTGCTTCAAATGTCCTATTCTTTCAGGATTGTTGGTGATGGGGGCATTGGTAGCACCAACCTTTGATAACATTTTTTTGGCAGGTTGGGAAGCGAAATGTATTTACCAAGATTCCAATCCCCATCATTATGCCATGCAAACCTTGCTGGGTTACATGGATGAAGCCCTCCTTATCTGGCGGAGTGACAGGAAACAGTTCAAGGATTTTGTTGGTTGGTTGAATACCAATGACTTCAATTTGAAATTCACAAGATTATGGGGAGGTGACAAGATAGAATTTCTCTTGAACTTTCAATTTTTTTATGGGACGATGACTCCTCGGTAAGAGATACTGTACACCTAGAGCAACCAATAGCATACTATCATACTCCAGCTTGCACCCTGTAGGTGATATGTGGGTAATTCCATCCCCTATTAGTCAGTTTGTACAGTTAAAATGTAACAACAGCAGAGGGCGCATAAGTGCCGCGATTCAAGATGACTGCCTATGCAAGGAGCTCCTGCCGATGGATCGGATTGAAAGCACTTCTACAATATAAATTCCTACCTGGGCACCCTAACTACTTTGCATCAGTTGGGGGAACAAGCCAGCCTCCGGTTTATGGGCAAGAAGAGAGGAAGAAAACAAGGAGGAAACCGTACTCTCGACTATCTGTTAAGGCCTGGTTCCCTAAGATGGCGTCTAAAGAGGTGCAGCCGGATTCCATCTCTGGCTATGTTACTAAAGAGGTCCTGGAAGGCTGTCTTGCAGACTTATATGCCAAGGTCTCTCAATCGGTGAAGAACTCGATAAGAGGCACTACAGGAGCTGAAGAGACGGATATATCGTCGGCTTTATCACGCACAACAACTTTGGAGAAAGAGATGACGTCGCTACAACAACGCTGTGACTACTTAGAGGCGGAAAACTCCAGGCTGTCAGAATCGGTTTCCACCTTTCACCGCTCGATGGAGGATCAGGAGAACCAGGACAGGAGGCAAAATCTGAGACTGAGGGGAGTACCTGACACAGTTCGCCCACAGGACATCAAACAGTATGTAATTGATTTGTGTGTATCACTGTCCCGTGAAACTCCGAAAGAGCTATGGAGGCTGGATAGAGCACATCGTGCACTAGGCCCGAGACCTCCGGGAGCCCCACAACTGAAGGATATAATCGTGCGATTCCACTATTATGAAGCAAAGGAAATTATTTCACTTGCCACCAGAAATATGCAATCATATCTTTTTTTGGATACAAAAATCCAAATTCTGAGTGACATTTCCTCCATCACTTTGGCAAAACGCCGTAAACTTCGTCCGGTTACCACACTATTGCGGGAAAAAGGCATTCCATATAGATGGGGTTATCCCTTTAAACTAATAGTTGTGAAGGAAGGAGTTCACCACGCAATATCTGACCCTGTGGACGCCGGGGATCTATTGAAAGGACTGGGGCTCACTCTCCCGAAAACTCCAGAGAAAGAATCTTCTCAGGATACTGCAAATCCTCCACTGCTTTCTCCTGCATACTCTTCACCCAAAAATTGTTGAGGCTCAGCTTGGGTGCCACTATTATTTCAGATCTATATGTTAATTTTTTCTTTTTTTTATAGTATGTAGAATCAGAGATACCTACTGTTTAGGTTATATTAGATAGTTGCAAAGGTACAGGGCAGATCGGGTCCTGGGAGTGGCTGGGTACTGGGCATGACCACTTTGGTGAGTGCTCCATGTTTCCTCAACATGGGTATGAAGTGGGTCATACCCGATGGGATAATTTATTTCCCATTAAGAATAGATGTTTGCACTGTCTGCTGTGTTTAATGTTTCTTTTAACAGGATTTTATTTTTCACAATCACAAGCAACAGTTGCACTTCGCCATTTTAAGGCGGGGTCTTTTCTTTCTATCTATTTTCCTTTTCTTCTCTTTCTTCTGACTTTCTTCTATTCCCCTTTTCTTTCTTCAGAGTGTCTGGGTTACATATCTAGATTAAGGTTTATGAGGTTATATGATAAAGCTGGTCTCCGGAAGGGTTGTTATAATATCAGCTACGCGTACATCCATATTTTAAAAAATGATTAAAATATCAACACTGAACGCAAAGGGTCTTAATTCAATTCACAAAAGGTATCTAGCACTAAAAGACCTGGAGCATTCAAAGGCGGATTTTGTTTTACTCCAGGAAACCAGATTTTTTAATAAAGGCCCTGGTTCTCTTAGGAGCAAATGCTACCCGGTGGCGTTTTTGGCAAATGCCAAAAAAAAGCAGGTGTGGCGATATTAATTCGGCATAACTGTCCATTTGTAGTATCTGATACATATAGCGACCCTGGTGGAAGATTTATTATTTTAAAAGGTTCTCTTCATGGGGTGACATTAGTTATTGCTTCAGTATATGCACCAAACAATGGACAGATCTCCTTTATAGATAAAGTACTAAAGAAAGTGGCGGCTTTTAACTGCTCTAACATGATAATAGGAGGAGATTTTAATTTGGTCTTTTCCCCCACTAGAGATAGAAAATCCACTACCAAGCCGCTAAACTTTTCTGAGATTTGTAAAGATTCTCAAAAGTTTAGGGAGCTTTTAAAGGAACATGGGTTACTAGATGCCTGGAGAGTCCTACATACTCTGGATAAAGATTTCACTTTTTATTCTCATAACCATGGAACTTTCTCCAGGATTGACTATATTTTTATATCCCCCACTCTGCTCTCCTCACTGAAAAATGCTTATATTGGTCCCATATCCTGGTCGGATCATGCTCCCTTGGATATAGATCTACACCTAGCTTGGGCGGGCCAGATACCAACTGCTTGGAAACTGAATAATAGCTTACTAAATGATGCTTCTGTTTCTATGGAAATTTTAGAAGCTATTCAGGAATTTTTCACACACAATGAGGGTTCTGTAGATTCAACAGCTGTACTGTGGGAGGCGCACAAAGCCACTATAAGAGGGAAGATTATAGCATTGGCATCTAAACGTAAGAAAGAGGCTCAATCAATTATAGATAATTTATATTCTAAACTAATCTTGCTGGAAGAAAGTTTTAAACAGAACCCTATCCCTGAAACATATGCTCAACTGCAATCTGTAAGGCATGAACTTTCGGAAGTTCAGTTTAAAAGGGTAGAAAGATCTATTTTATTCACACGTCAATTATTTTATGATGAAGGAAATAAGGCTCATACATTGTTAGCAAAAAAATTAAGGGAAATGAAATCGCGAAATGCGGTATTTACTTTAAGGGATAATCAGGGGATTATTCAGCATGATATTAGAAAAATTGCTACTATTTTTAAAAACTACTTTGCCTCTATCTACAATTTACAGGACTCAGATCCCTCTCTAAATTCTTCCATAACTGAAATCCAAAAATACCTTAGGAGTTGTGGACTCTCCAGATTATCTAGATCCCAGGCTTCATCGCTTCATAAACCTATAAGTAGAGAAGAGGTCGTGGAGACTTTGAAGACACTGAAACCACACAAATCGCCTGGTCCTGGTGGATTCTCGGGGGCATATTATAAAAAATATGCAGACATTCTCATCCCAAAATTAACTCAGCTGTTAAATGCATTTTTATTATCAGAACATATTCCCCCCTCTTTTTTGAATTTGCATATGGTCGTCATCCCCAAGCCACAAAAGGATCCTCTAGACAATAGGAGCTATAGACCAATCTCTCTTTTAAATGTAAACTTGAAGTTACTTACTAAAATTCTTGCAAATAGACTATCACCTCTTATGCCTTTGTTGATCCATCAGGACCAGGTTGGATTTATTAGGGGGAGGTATGCGGGGGATAATGTTAGGAGAGCATTCAACATTGTGGATTTAATTAATCACAGCCATATATATATACCTTCGGTACTGCTTAGCCTTGATGCAGAGAAGGCTTTTGACCTTTTGAGTTGGCCTTTTCTGTATCAATGTCTCTCACAGATGGGATTCTCTGGAATTTTTTTGAATGTGATATTCAAGTTGTATTCCTCTCCAAAAGTAGCCTTAAAAATACCTTATTCAAATCCACATGATTATTTTTCTATTTCAAATGGTACCCGCCAGGGTTGCCCCTTGTCCCCCTTATTATTTGCATTATCCATAGAACCTTTGGCTGCTAGGACCAGGGGCAACCCTGATATAACGGGCATAGAGCATGAGGATTCTAGCTATAAATTATTGTTATTTGCAGATGATGTTCTTTTGACATTGTCTAGACCTATGCTTTCTTTACCGGTGTTGCAGAAGGAATTACAAGAGTATGGCTGTTATTCCAATTATAAAATTTATAACTCAAAATCAGAAATTCTACCTTTTTTCCTATCTCCTTTGGAAAGTACTATACTGAGAGACAAATACGCCTATAGAATCCAATCAAATACTCTAAAATATCTGGGGGTACTTTTAAGGGGCCCATACACTCAGCCGATTTTCTGGCCGACCGATCGATCCCGATCAATCGATTGATCGTTTGCAAATCGGTTGGCCAATCGACCGATCGATTTCCATCGAACTGGCAGGGTGGAAAATTTAGGTCGATCTGATGAGATTGCTTATCAGTTTGCATTGGCCTTAATGGAAATCTGATGGCAAAAAAAATGCCATCAGATCGAATTTCAATAGATTTCAAACTGAAATCTATTGGAATTCTATCCTGGTAAAAAATGTTCTAAAAATGCATCAGATCGATCATCAGATGCAGTGTATGGGCACCTATACCTTGAAACACTAAGGAGGCGGTACATTTGAATATAACACCAACAATTCAGAGGATAAGCAGGGATCTCTCGAAATGGGATACTTATCCAATTTCATGGGTGGGACGAATGACATCCTTTAAGATGAATTCTCTGCCTAAATTGGTATATTTAATGTCCGTTATGCCTTTATGGCTTCCATGCTCTTTTTTTTCTCCCCTACAAAAGAAGCTCTTTCACTTTATTTGGAACCACAGACCCCCAAGGATAGCTAGGGGTACGCTTATGCTTCAAAGGCAGTTTGGGGGTCTGTCTGTTCCAAATATTTACAACTATTATATAGCTTGTCAGCTCAGGCAGATGTTGGCATGGGGCTCTAAGACTCCTCATGCCCCATGGGCAAAAATAGAATTTTTGCAATTTTCACCCTGGCACCCTAGCTCAGCTTTAATGTCTACAAACAGTATTGTTCCTTGCAGTACAAAAATACTTACCTCAATTACTGCTAATCTAAAGCTATGGAAACATTTACACAGATCATTGACCCTATTTTCTAAAGATTTAAGTCTTCAACCATTGTTTGGCAATCCACAATTTCCGCCTGGAACCCCAGAACTCTCCTTTTCTCAATGGAAAATCAATCAAGTTTTAAGGATCGAAGACATTCTGGATCCCTTTACTATGCGATTGTACTCATTCGAAGTTCTGAAGGAGCGGTTAAAGCTGTCAAACTCACATTTCCTGCAATACCTTCAGATTCAAAGTTTTTTTACTCACTTTCTCCAACATTGACTTTCCCTGCTAAAATGGATTTAGATAGAATCTGGGAGATGGGCCCTACATCTAAAGGAATTATATCACAGCTCTATACTTGGATTAACCGCCCAGATAAGGGTCCGACGGATTTTTGATTGAGTTACATGAGATACTGGGACTCGGTCTGCAAAACAAACACCCCATTTCAGCAGTGGGAAAAAATATGGTGCAATATTGTTAAAACTTCGTTATGTGTTACAACTAAAGAGAATATTTATAAGATATTAATGTTATGGTACAGAACTCCTGAACGATTGCATAAATGCTATCCTAATGTTTCTCCGTGATGTTGGCGGGGCTGTGGCCAAATTGGTTCTATGTTTCACTTATTCTGGGATTGTCCAAAGATTCAGAGTTATTGGTCTATGATTATCGACACTATTCATTCCCAGATAGATATAGAGGTTCTGAAAGATCCTTGGATATGCACTTTGGGCAAACCAATCTCTAAAATCAGAACGCATACCCAAAGATTAGTGAATCATTATCTAACAGCTGCTAGATGTTTGATAGCTTTACATTGGAAAAAGACCACCTGTTCTTCTAAACAAGAGTTTCTGGCTAGAGTGGCCTATGTTTATAAATTAGAATATCTCACAGCTCAATTGTCGGACTCTATTCACAGATTTAATAAGATCTGGGAACGATCTCTTCTGTTTGTAAGCTGAGTAGGGTATAGCAAGACCTGAATTTGGGATCTTGACATTCTGGGCCTCTACAGTCTTCACGATCTTCTAACTAAAGGACATAACCCAGACACTCGACTCGTTCTTCTTTCTTCTATCCTTTCTTTTTTTCTTCTCTGTTTCCCTTTCTATTCTCTTTACCTTCTTTAGGTATCTGTCTTAGAAATAATTAAAAAAAATCTCTGAGAGGTTATCTGATAATTGATACATTCCAGGGTTCCATTCCATGGATGATTTGGAATAATGTAATTCCCACCACCATTCCAGTTTCAATCTGTTATATTGCTTATACTAATATAGATTCCCTGGTGTTTCCCTGCACTGGATATTTTCTATTTTTTCTTTATTGTTATTGGATACTGTTGGCTTATTATGTATAATGTCTGTCAATTTGTGCAGTTTATATTGTTCTAAGCTTTTACTTCTCAATAAAAATTTGAATAACAAAAAAAAAAAAAGTAACAACAGTAAGGTTTCTGGCCTGGAGTTACCTGCTCCCCCTGGTGGTAAAATAATTAATAAGAGTGGAATCCTGGAACAGAGAAGAACTAATTGAAAGAAGAGGAAAAAAGAAAAGGAAGGGGAGAAAAGAAGAAAAGAGAAAAATCCTAATGCAAATATACCTTTTGTGTTTGACTACACCCCATGGCAAAACTAATCCATGCGCTGATTTATGAAAATTGGGGTAATTTGGAGAAAAGTCCAGACCTGAGAAAAGTGGTTCAGAATAGACCTCTGATAACATTCCACAAGGCTCAAATGTTTGGCATTTAAGATTTTATCAACTGTAGATCAAAATTATTTGTGTATGCAATCCTCTGCCCCTGCAATTGGTTCTATATTGGTATGACTACATGCCAACTGTGCACTAGCTTTCAGAAGCATGTGAACTCCCTTAAGGATAAAAAAGGGCAGTCCACCTCATACAACATGTGAATGAACATCATAATGGTAGTGATCTTAACCTTCCTGGCGGTAAGCCCAAGCTGAGCTCGGGCTATGCCTCGCAGGAGGACCGCTCCGCGCCGATTCGCCGCTACCCACCGCGCCCCCGCCCCCTCCCCAGACCCCATGCGCTGCCTGGCCAATCAGTGCCAGGCAGCGCTGAGGGGTGGATCGGGACACCCTTTGGCGACAGGGGAAGCCCTAATGGAAATACCGTTCAGAATGGGATTTCCGGATGGGCTTGATCGCCGGAGGCAATCGAAGAGGGTGGGGGGATGCCGCTGCACAGCGGCTGTCATGTAGCTAGCACTAGGCTAGCTACATGATTAAAAAAAATTTAAAAAATAGTGCTGCGCTGCCCCATGGCGGTTTTAATTGACCGCCAGGAGGGTTAAAGGAATACTATCGATTGAAACAACTTTTTTTTTTAATACTCTATATTAGTGTATACATTACCACTAGTGCTAGGGGCACTTTATTTATTCACCCAGATCTCTCTCCCTCTATCCCTGCTTAAAAATTAATTTCTCACATAGCTCACAAATATATTTCGCTGTGTCACTCACAGCATGCAGGAGACATGAGGAGAAATAGGCTGATCTGAGGTGGTAACAGGTAACTAAATGAGCTGCAATTATGCTGGAATATAACTAGCTATGACACTAGTCTGTGTTTACACTCAGACTGGTTGCCTGGCTGCCTGCTTGTGATGATGATTCACTCCAGGCTCCACTTTACAAGCTGCTGAGAGGGGCAGACCACTGTTTACAATTAGCATTATTAGTATATTTATCAGTCAAGAGAAGCAAAGATAATAAACACACATTGCTAGAATCTTTAACCCCTTACCACCATATCAATAAGATTCTTTCAGCAGAGACATGGTCTAGCCCTCTGGTCTGGAAGCCAGTATTAGATACATTTTGTATCTATTAAACTGACAGAGGAGTTTACAGCTGAGAGGAACAGCTGTGTGAGGAATCAAATTGCTCCTAGTACTTGTCCTAATGTGTGCTACAACAAACAGCATTTAAAAATAAATGCATAGATCGATAGTATTCCTTTAATTTGAGTTTCACAGAGTTAAAAATAGTAAAAATCCCAAGGAGGGTGAGAGACTGTGAGAAATTGCTTAGACAGGAGGAGGCAAAATTGATATCCCTTGCAAGAGCCTGTGGATGCCTGGGCTTGAGTGAGAGAAATTAACTCTTTTGCTTTTCGGAGAAATACTGACTGTAAACATTACCCCCATTACCCATTAGGTACCATATGATTATGATGACAGTATTAGCATTTTAGTGATTTGTTTCTGTCTGAACTCCTTATTGCAGTGTTAAAAGTTGGAGTGTCTCACTGTGTTTTTGAATAGATAATGTTGTTTGTATTTTCAATTAGCTGTTTCTTTCTTTTCTATTTCAGAGAGAAGCCCCCCAACGGAAACTCAGATTTGTTTGTCCTTATGGGAACCAAGTGGTGAGCGGCCAAAGCCACGTAAAGTACAGCCTGTGCAAAGTGTGGCGTGCTTAGTTGCCAGGACACTGACACACTACCTCCATTCACCCAGCCTGACGTCATCCTCATTAGGGCGAACAGAGTTTTGATTGGGTGAAAGCCACAAATCTTGGATTGGCTATGTCAGCCATGGTTGGCGTACCCAGAAGGGGTGTATCTGTCCACAGTCTGGCACCTGATGTCTCATGTCATTGGGCAGATTCCATACAAATAGTTTGGTGGTGAGTTGTACCCTAATCTATTCTACATATATATATAATGGGGGTTCTCTCAGGTGTTTGGCCTTTTGGCCTCTGATGAAGTGTGGGGGATTCCCATGAAACGTCTGTCAGGCCATCCTCTCTGTTGTAACTTAATTAACCCACGGGTGCCCAGCTCTGTCACTTATATTGCATTAGAATTCTACATGTTGTGAGCACGGTGGAGCTTCTGCATCCTCTATGAGTTACTGCCAGTCTGCTTGAGTGCCAGCCACCCCTGTATTTTCTACTATTGGGTATTTCCATTCGACCGACATTCATGTGCAAGATGTGATTCCAGCATTGTTGTAATGCAAGAACTCATCTGAATCCCTCTAGCCGTGCCATAGCTATAGGGATTCACATACATGATGCGATTTCACTCTGCTGACCGTCCATTTTTTTTTGCCCACATCCAAATTTGTGTGCACAGAAATGGATGGGAATAACAGCAGTGGGAACTAAACCTAAGTGGTAATGTATAAGCAAATATGTCTCTCTCTCTTTTTTTTTTGCATCACGAACATATAGCAATCTACCAAAGATGGTGGAGCATGTGAAAATTCATAATTTCAGGAACATTCATATTTTGTAATTTAATGCATTTTCATGAAAATATGTTCTCTTGTGAAAGTATGATATTTGCCGCAAGATCAGTTTTGCAGTTTTACATTCTCATAACTAGCCAATCAGGCTACATTCCCTCCTGGAGCCCCCCCCCCCCCTTATAAAACGCAGGCAGCGTCAGCCATTTCACTCACTCGTGTGGCTGCAGTAATTAGAGAAGGGAGAGAACCTGCTGACATAGGGAAAGCTTAGTTAGGCTCTTGTGTTAGGCTTGTTAGGTTGATCCATTTTGCTGATCTTATTGCTAAAAAGCACTCCTCATCCTCAACAGCTCTTTTGAGAGCTAATGTTGTTCTTGTGATCTATTTTTTTTTGTGTGTGTGTCCCACAGACACTTGTGTTGCATATGCAGCCCTGTCAGTCATTCGCAGCTGCTGGTGGGACCTTGGCCCCTTGGTAATTCCTACTGTGCCACTGCCAGGTCCAGCACATTCAGTGACTACCTGTGTGTGTGACAGCTGCACATTTGTAATACCAATCACTGCATACCCACCTGTTCAGTGCACCTACCTACCTACGTGACTGCAAGCAGTGTTATATACCAGTCACTGCATCTGTTTACAGTACCTGTGTGTGTGACAGCTGCACATGTGAGTGTGTGACAGCTGCTCTGGCCACAGGTCAAGTTGCAGGCTTGACCTCTGGCCAGAGCTGTCACAATTTTCCATCCAACTTCTGTCTTGCCCTGCCTCAAGCGTCCTGTCAGAAAGGACCTTCAGCGCAGCTGGAGGCATTGTCACTGAGAAGAGAAGTCGCCTAGGTCACAAAAGTGTTCAGTACCTCACCTTTATCAAAATGAATGAGGCATGGATCCCGGAGGGCTACTGCCCGCCCAAAGACTAAGTCGGTCCCCACACAGCATCTCTGCCTGCAGGCCGCTCTACTGCCTTCTCTGCCACCACCAACAGGGTCCAGGACTCCAGGCGGATTCCTGAATTTTTAAGGCCGCTAGGTGCGTGTACATGCCTGCCTAATTTTTCTGGCTGCACTGCAGCTGCAACAACAAAACAAAAGGTATATACATGTGTCAAGTCCCCTTCGTGATCGTTACCTTGCCGTGGTGAAGGGGCTTGCGCATCACAATGAAGCAATGACCACCGGCTATATGAGTGTCTCGGGGGGGGGGGGGGGCATACCCAAGATAATAAGGTCGTTGCTTCTTTGTGGACATTCCAAATTCGATCAGCTGGACAGTCACTGTTGTTCTGTCATTGAGCTACCTCAGCCCGGCGACCATATGGGCTTCAAAAATGCCATGGCCTGGACTCTCGCCATGGTGCATACCAGTCCAGCACGTCTGTCACTACACAAACAGCTGTTTGTGGTGTGTTACACAGTGAGTTTGGTCTGTCAGTGTGAAGCAGTACTCTAATTACACTCCCTGATTGATGTATACACATGCAAGATGTTTTAAAGCACTTTAGGCCTCCAATTTAGCATGCAATGTGATTCCTGCCCTTAAAACGCTGCTGTGCGTCAAATCCAGATTTTTCCCCAGGACTTTTGGCTTGTATCCTAATTCACCCATGCAAAAACTCAGATGTTAGACCCCTTGAAACATCTTTTCCATCATTTTTGTGGCCAGCATAAATGTTTCTAATTTTCAAAATTCGTCTCCCATTGAAGTCTATTGCGGTTTGCGGAAATTTGTGCGAACCAAACTTTTTGCGGAGGTTCACGTTCGAGGTTCGCGAACCGAAAATCGGAGGTTTGCGCCATCTCTACTCATAACCGATGGTAAATATCCAATCTTTCTGTGATTTATGTAGCTAAGTGGTTTTACCACTAGAGATGTAACGAACGGTTCGCCGGCGAACGTTTCCAGGCGAACTTCTGGTGGTTCGCGTTCGCCTGCGAAGGCGAACTTTTGCGGAAGTTCGATTCGCCCCATAATGCAATGTGAGGGTCAACTTTGACCCTCTGCATCACAGTCAGCAGGCACATTGTAACCAATCAGGCTACACTCAGCCATGGAGCCCCACCCCCCCTTATAAAAGGCAGGCTCGCCGGCCATTACACTCAGTCATCTGCCTGCTATTAGACAGACTAGGGCGAGCTGCTGCAGAATTGTTCTCCTAGGGAAAGATTAGTTAGGCTCTTGGCTTGTTAGCTTGCTCCTGGCTGATTATTATTGCTTTAATAGCACCCCTCAACAGCTCTTTTCAGAGCTAATCCTGTTTTTTTCTGTGTGTCAAACTGACACTTTTGTTGCATACACAGCCTTGCTAATTCATACTGTGTGTGCCACTGCCAGCAGCCCAGCACATTCAGAGACTACCTGTGTGTGTGACAGGGAGCTGCACATTGTACTACCCAGTACTGCATATACGTACTAGTACCTGTTATGTTTACTTAACCCACCTCATCACTGCATATACCTACCTTTGTGTTGAGTGAACCCAGCTCACTGCATATAACTACCTTTACTGTTCAGTGAACCCACCTCACTGCATCTAGCTACCTTTTGTGTTGAGTGAACTCACCTCACTGCATCTAACTACCTTTACTGTTGAATAAACCCAGCTCACTGCATATAACTACCTTTACTGTTCAGTGAACCCACCTCACTGCATCTAACTACCTTTTGTGTTGAGTGAACCCACCTCACTGCATCTAACTACCTTTTGTGTTGAGTGAACCCAGCTCACTGCATATAACTACCTTTACTGTTTAGTGAACCCACCTCACTGCATAAACCTAGCATCCCCCCAAGATGGACAAAACGGACAAAGCAGGTAGAGGAAGAGGTAGAGGCAGACCCAGAGGAAGGCCACCTGGCAGGTCTGTGCGAGGTCGTGTAGATGTAATTTTGTGCGGCCCTGGCCCAAAGTACAGTGCTCAGAAGAAGGCACGTCCCATCACTTCCCAAGATTGTCAGGACACCTCATCTCCTGCAGCCACCAGCGCTAGTACAAGCACCACATCCGCTGCATTTGACACTTCGCAGGAGTTATTTGGTGGTGAAATCACTGATTCACAGCAACTACTGCAACAACAAGATGAAGGCGCAGGTACACCTCTTCATACGTCTGAGTTAGGTGGCGATAGTATGGATGTAACGTGTGAGGGGGATGATGAACCACCTAATGTTGGTGCAGTTGTGGAGGTGTCTGAGGAAAGCGAAGCTGGGCAGGAGGATTATGATGACGATTATACAGATGCGACGTATGTTCCCAATAGAGGAGATGACCAGGGGGACAGTTCAGAGGGGGAGTCAGAGAGGAGTAGGAGGAGACGAGTCCATGAAAGAAGCAGAGGGAGCTCGTCCTCAGAAACAGCTGGGGGCAGTGTTCGGCGCCATGCATCGCCAGCTATGGACAGCCAGCCAACATGTCCTTTAACGTCAGCTGCTGATGCCACCATAGCGCCATCACCCCAGGGGGCTCAGCAGTTTGGATATTTAACATGTGTGTCTCAGATCGGAGCAAAGCCATCTGTTGTCTCTGCCAGCAAAAATTGAGCCGTGGAAAGGCCAACTCTCACATACAGAAAAGCCAGTTGCGCTGGGTCTTTATAGTTCCACCGGTCTGAATCGTCAATAATAATTGGTGCTTATACACCTGATTGAAATTTAAAACATACATACATTTGCATACATTTATTAATACAGAAAGCATATACAAAAGATATATAAATAAAATTTCCACATAAAATACTGTAAAACAATAGTTATTACCAGTATTTGCATTTTCAATCAACCGCTATAATGAATGTCACACTCATACACTCACACATACCTAGACCATCCAATGTGTACAAAAGGGGGGGGGGGGTATGGTTGTTCTATGTGTCAACCAATTTGGGGAAATATAGATTGTAATAAATTATTTGTGAGAAAGATAAATATAGTATTGAGGGATGACTGTATGGAGAAAGGCTTATGTTGCTATGCACAGTCCTTCTCTGTAGATCTTGCCAGTCTATTATAGCTAGAGTGGGGCCGAACCTCCGATTTTAGGTTCGCGAACCGGGTTCGCGAACTTCCGCGTAAGGTTCGGTTCGCGTTAAAGTTCGCGAACCGAAATAGACTTCAATGGGGATGCGAACTTTGAAAGAAAAAAAAAATTATGCTGGCCACAAAAGTGATGGAAAAGATGTTTCAAGGGGTCTAACACCTGGGCCCCCAGGTGGAGGAGTGGGATACATGCCAAAAGTCCCCGGGAAAAATCTGGATTTGACGCAAAGCAGCGTTTTAAGGGCAGAAATCACATTGAATGCTAAATGACAGGCCTAAAGTGCTTTAAAACATCTTGCATGTGTATACATCAATCAGGTAGTGTAATTAAGGTACTGCTTCACACTGACACACCAAACTCACCGTGTAACGCACCGCAAACAGCTGTTTGTGTAGTGACGGCCGTGCTGGACTGGTGCGCACCATGGCGAGAGTGCGGTTTTGGTGGCTTTACAGCCCATATGGTCGCCTGGCTGATGTAGCTGAATGACAGAACAGTGACTGTCCAGCTGATCAAATTTGGTCTGACCACAATAAGGCAACGACCTTATTATCGTGACACCCCCCGAGACACTCATCTAGGCGCCGGTCATTGCTTCATTGTGATACGCAAGCCCCTTCACCACGGCAAGGTAATGATCACGAAGGGGAATGGGCGCATGTACATGCCTTTTCTTTTGTTGTTGCAGCTGCCCGCAGTGCAGCCAGAAAAATTAGGCAGTCATGTACACGCACCAGAAAAATTATTACAGCGGCCGCTGCTAGCAGCGGCCTAAAAAATTCAGCAATCCGCCTGGAGTCCCGGACCCTGTTGGTGGTGGCGGAGAAGGTAGTCAAGCGGCCTGCAGGCAGACATGCTGTGTGGAGGGACTGGGAGCGACTTAGTCTTCTTGGGGCAGGCCAGGCAGCCAGCAGTGGTGCTCACCGCCAGGTCGTGATCACGCTTACGCGTGGATTCACGACCATTTTGACGCATTCCGCCTCGGACACGCTAAGCCGTGAATAGATTTTCAACCACGAAAATCTGCTTCGGCTTCGCGTGAATGCGGACAGAAATCCGCATTCACGCTCGTGAAACCCGGCGCTGAAGTCGTGGTTAGCGGAAATGCGTTAAATTATGCGGAAGTGACACATTGCAGGCCAATCAGAGGTCCCCAGCCAGGCCCTAGCAACCAATCACAGGAGGGGAGCTATGCCCTCCCCTCCTGAATATAAAGCGGCGGCCATGATGAAAAGCTCTGTCCTTGCTAGACTGTGGTGCTGAGAGGATTATCTCCAGGCCATTGTTGTTTGAGCAAGTGCATTTATTGTGTTAAAAACAAAGCGTTTTTTTTGCTCACACTGCTCTTATACTGTACACAGTTAGCTAGTCAGTGAGTGATTGCTGTAGTTCGTTGTAGTCAGTGTAGTGTAGTGGGAGTGTGGGAGTCTAGTGATTATTTAACTGTGTGTAGTGCAGGCAGGTTCAGTGCTGCAGTGTAGTCACTGTAGTGGGAGTGGGGATTATCTGTGTTAGTGCAGCTGCAGTGTTCACTTGTATATTCCAGTGACAGTTATACACTTGTACTATTTGCAGGCAGCCAGTCACACCGCCGGCGCCGCCACTCTCTGCCAGCGCTGTTCATTCATTCTGTCAGTGACCTTGTGCCGTGCCCAGTGCCCACTGCTCATTCACTGGCATATAAGCATCTCATTACACAGTGTGACATCCTTGTGTGCCCACTGCATCCTTCAGTGACCTAGTTGTATATCCAGTGCCCACTGCTGTGCCCACTGCATCCTTCAGTGACCTTGTACTGTGCCCACTGCATCCTTCAGTGACCTAGTTGTATATCCAGTGCCCACTGCATCCTTCAGTGACCTTGTACTGTGCCCACTGCATCCTTCAGTGACCTAGTTGTATATCCAGTGCCCACTGCTGTGCCCACTGCATCCTTCAGTGACCTTGTACTGTCCCCACTGCATCCTTCAGTGACCTAGTTGTATATCCAGTGCCCACTGCTGTGCCCACTGCATCCTTCAGTGACCTTGTACTTTGCCCACTGCATCCTTCAGTGACCTAGTTGTATATCCAGTGCCCACTGCATCCTTCAGTGACCTTGTACTGTGCCCACTCCTTCCTTCAGTGACCTAGTTGTATATCCAGTGCCCACTGCTGTGCCCACTGCATCCTTCAGTGACCTTGTACTGTGCCCACTGCATCCTTCAGTGACCTCGTTGTATATCCAGTGCCCACTGCTGTGCTCACTGCATCCTTCAGTGACCTTGTACTGTGCCCACTGCATCCTTCAGTGACCTAGTTGTATATCCAGTGCCCACTGCTGTGCCCACTGCATCCTTCAGTGACCTTGTACTGTGCCCACTGCATCCTTCAGTGACCTAGTTGTATATCCAGTGCCCACTGCTGTGCCCACTGCATCCTTCAGTGACCTTGTACTGTGCCCACTGCATCCTTCAGTGACCTAGTTGTATATCCAGTGCCCACTGCTGTGCCCACTGCATCCTTCAGTGACCTTGTACTGTGCCCACTGCATCCTTCAGTGACCTAGTTGTATATCCAGTGCCCACTGCTGTGCCCACTGCATCCTTCAGTGACCTTGTACTGTGCCCACTGCATCCTTCAGTGACCTAGTTGTATATCCAGTGCCCCACTGCTGTGCCCACTGCATCCTTCAGTGACCTTGTACTGTGCCCACTGCATCCAGTGATTCATTACTAGCAACATGTCTGGCAGGGTTTCGCGGGGTGAGAGGAAAGGGAGTTCAATTGCCTAAGCCACTTCTGGGACTGCTCCACGTCCAGGGAGAGAACGCCCAGCTGTATGTGGTCGTGATGCAGCAGAAAGGGGGGCAGCAAAGCCTGGGCCGAGTCAGCGGACGCCATTGTCCAAATATTTTAAAGTTTCTGGTCCCCGTGTGGTGGTTGAGCAAATGGAACCTGACGTACTCATGGACATCATGACTTCCTCCCAGACCTCTACTGTGAGCACCACTCCAAGCAGCAGCAGCAGCAGCAGCCAACGTCCCACGCTTGTTGTGACATCCACCCCAGCACCCACTGGTCAGCAGCCCTCCCAGGATGACAGCGTTCTGTCCCTCAGTCCGGCTTCTGGGAACCTGCTGATGCAAAAAGCTCAGGACTTACTGGGGATTGATGTGGCAGAGATTGAGATCGGGCCACAATCACAAGCGTTGTTGAGTTCTGGTGATGAAGAAGAGGGGTCTGTGTCTGGGGATGTAGGGACAGAAGAGGAGGCGGGGGAGTCAGAGGAAGAGCTGGATTATGATGATGCTGCTGATGATGACGACGTTGTGGACCCTAACTATGTGCAGCCTGCTGAGTCCGTGGAAGAATGGTCAGAGCAGGATGACGAGTCACCTCGGCCTAGGCAAGGATATCGCCATATGTCAGGCAGGGGCATCGGCAGCAGTGGGCGTGGAGGAAGTAGACAGGACACTGCTTCAGCCGGCACCACCACCATGCATCCCCCGGCAACTACTACCACACATTGTTCCGCTGCACCCTCTGCTAGTGAGGGCCGCAGTAAATTAAAGTCACCAGTGTGGGATTGCTTTGAGGAATGTACTGATGACAAAAAGGTATGCGGTGTGCAGGTTATGCAGCAAAAGATTGTGCCGTGGGAAAAGTCTAAGCAAGATGGGTACCTCATCCCTCCAGGGCCACCTGAGAAGCCGCCACTGCCGCGAGTATGCGGACTTTAAGAGGAAGCAGGCACTGATGGCAGGGGTTCCTGAGAGCAGAAGGCCCACCAGCGCAGCAGCATCATCCCTCCCTCAGGGTCGTGAATCCCCCACAGCAGCAGCAGTAGTAGCACGCAAGCGCTCTTCCACCTCGGCTACTCAGGACACAGACATTGAGGCTGGCAGCCAGTCTTCGTTTCTCTCCTCTGTCTCCCCTGCATCCCAGCGTCGTCAGACCCTGCTGAGCGACACCTTTCAGGGTCTGACCAAGCCTCTGCCTCCAAGCCACAGGCGGATCCGCAAACTAAATGGCTTGCTGGCCCGGGCCATGGCATCACAGCTGCTTCCCTACTCCCTGGTGCAGGAGGGGAGCGCCATGCGGACGCTGCTCCAATTTGGCATCCCCGAGTGGCAAGTCCCCAGTCGCCACTATTTCAGCAGGAGCGCGATCCCAGCACTCCACAAGTTTGCGGTGGAAAACGTGGCCCGTTCCCTAGACTACTCTGTGGGCAAGCGGGTCCACGTGACCATGGACTCGTGGAGTAGCAGATTTGGGACAGGTCACTACCTGTCCTTTACGGCCCACTGGGTGACACTGATGGAAGGGAGGGAGGACAAGAGCGCATCAGCCCAGCTAGTGGTGCCACCACGCGGGATCAGGGGGGATGCAGAAGGGTCCTGTCACGAAACTCCCTCTGCACCCGGAAAGCAAGCCCGCCTCGGCAGCAGCAGCGCCAAGCCTCGGCACTGCCAAGCCCTTTTAAAATTGGTGACCCTGGGGAAGGAGAGGCTTACGGCCACCAACGTCCTGGCCGCCCTCAGGAAGCAGGAGCGGAGGTGGCTGACCCCCAGAGGCCTGGAAGTGGGGTATGTGGCAGCCGATAACGGGGCCAACCTGGTGGCAGCAGTGCAGCAGGGAAACCTCCAGCACATCCCCTGCTTGGCCCACATGCTCAATCTTGTGGTGCAGCGCTTCTTGCGCACCTACCAGGGGATGAGCGAGCTGCTGCAGGATGCCCGGGCGGTGGTACGCTTTTTCCGCCTGTCAGCCACTGCCTCTGCACTCTTGTCCACCTTACAGCAGCAGTATGGAAGGCCACAACACCGGCTGATCATCGACATGCCAGTTAGCTGGAATTCGACTCTGGCCATGTTGGAGCGGCTGTGTCAGCACAGGCTGGCTCTTAGGGCCTACATGCTAGACCCTAGTGTCCCCAGCAACCAGCAAGTACCCATGATTACTGCCACTCAGTGGACACTGATGCAGCAAGTATGCCTGGTGCTGAGTCCCTTCCTGGAGGCAACCAAGATGGTCAGTGAGGAACGGGCCTCTGTGTGCCAGTGGGTGCCCTTGGTTTGTCTACTGGAGCAGGCAATGGACAATTTAATTGAGCGTGGGGATGAAGCCCTGAGGCAGTTGGAAGAACAGGAGCAGATGGCAGCACAGTCCAGCTCAGAGGAGGGCTCACAGCAGGTAGTAGAAGAGTTGGAGGTCCCTAACCTGAATGAGGAGGACGAGGAGGAGCAGAGTGCAGCAGGTGTTGTACGTGGATGGCGGTTTGAGGGAGGACAACGACATGGCACAGGAAGAGGACAGGCATGCGTTATGGGACAATGGCGAGGACGAGGAAGATCTTGCTGGCAGGGCCCACTTGTTTCCCATGGCTGTGCACATGTTGCGCTGCCTTCGCAGGGACCCCCGGGTGATCCAGATGCGTTCAAGGGAGGACATCTGGATTACCTTGATGCTTGATCCCCGTCTGAAGGGGAAGCTGGGAGACTTAATGACGCCATCCACCACCGAGCAACGCACAAGGGAGTTGAAGGAGGCCCTTGTGCGCAGACTACTGGAAGCATTCCCCCAGCCTTCCACCCCCACTGTAACTGCTCTGCCAAGCCAGCAAGAGGTGCCTGCCATTGCCACTAACAGCACAACAACAACCACCAGCACCACCAGCAGCAGCAGCAACTGGCGCCCCGGAGACCTGAAGAGCCTAAGCAAGAGCCTGTATGCAGTGCAGCAGCCCAGAACAGAGGTGCCCGCCACAGCATCCACCACCAACCAGCACAAGCAACGACTGACCACCATGGTGTCTGACTATATGGGGTCATCCAGCGGGCTCAATGACACCGACAGCCCCGTGGACCCCTTGGAGTACTGGGTCAAGAGACTGGACATCTGGAGCGAGCTTTCCCAGTACGCCCTGGAACTCCTATCCTGCCCTCCTTCCAGTGTCCTCTCAGAGAGATGCTTTAGTGCGGCCGGTGGCGTGGTCACAGAGAAGCGCTCTCAGCTCTCCCACGCCTCTGTGGACAAACTCACCTTCCTGAAAATCAACCAGGCTTGGGTGGAAGGTGAGTTCCTGGCCCCTATTGTCGGACACTGGGGGACATGAAGTGGCTGCTGCATGTGCTGTTGTTAACTATGCCTGCCTTTATAAAGACAGTTACTACCTGTCTAGTGCCTACCTTGGTTAATTTTTTGGTGTTATGGTACTACTACCAGTAAATTGCCATGGTCCTCCTTCTGAGCGGCTGAACTGACCGCCCGCTTTGTCCTCCTGACTCAGTCGCTACTGCACTCTGCGTTCACACTGCCCGGGTCACTGGGTGCATTTAATTTTTTGGCCAGCACTATGACGCTGTGCTGCTACTACTACCACCAGTATGTTGCCATGGTCCTTCTGTGCTGCTGAATTGACCGCCTGCATTGTCCTCCTCCTCCTGACTCACTCGCTTCCACCAATGTACTCTGTCTGCGTTCACACTGCCCGGGTCACCGGGTGCATTTAATTTTTTGGCCAGCACTATGACGCTGTGCTGCTACTACTACCACCAGTATGTTGGCATGGTCCTTCTGTGCTGCTGCTGCTGCTGCTGAACTGAACGCCCGCTTTGTCCTCCTCCTCCTCCTCCTGACTCAGTCGCTACCACGGTACCACCAATGCACTCTGTCTGCGTTCACACTGCCCGGGTCACCGGGTGCATTTAATTTTTTGGCCAGCACTATGACGCTGTGCTGCTACTACTACCACCAGTATGTTGGCATGGTCCTTCTGTGCTGCTGCTGCTGCTGAACTGAACGCCCGCTTTGTCCTCCTCCTCCTGACTCAGTCGCTACCACGGTACCACCAATGCACTCTGTCTGCGTTCACACTGCCCGGGTCACCGGGTGCATTTAATTTTTTGGCCAGCACTATGACGCTGTGCTGCTACTACTACCACCAGTATGTTGGCATGGTCCTTCTGTGCTGCTGCTGCTGCTGCTGCTGAACTGAACGCCCGCTTTGTCCTCCTCCTCCTCCTGACTCAGTCGCTACCACGGTACCACCAATGCACTCTGTCTGCGTTCACACCGCCCGGGTCACCGGGTGCATTTAATTTTTTGGCCAGCACTATGACGCTGTGCTGCTACTACTACCACCAGTATGTTGGCATGGTCCTTCTGTGCTGCTGAATTGACCGCCCGCATTGTCCTCCTCCTCCTGACTCACTCGCTTCCACCAATGTACTCTGTCTGCGTTCACACTGCCCGGGTCACCGGGTGCATTTAATTTTTTGGCCAGCACTATGACGCTGTGCTGCTACTACTACCACCAGTATGTTGGCATGGTCCTTCTGTGCTGCTGCTGCTGAACTGACCGCCCGCATTGTCCTACTCCTCCTGACTCAGTCGCTTCCCGCTGCTGCACTCTGCGTTCACACTGCCCGGGTCACTGGGTGCATTTAATTTTTTGGCCAGCACTATGACGCTGTGCTGCTACTACTACCACCAGTATGTTGCCATGGTCCTTCTGTGCTGCTGCTGCTGCTGAACTGAACGCCCGCTTTGTCCTCCTCCTCCTCCTGACTCAGTCGCTACCACGGTACCACCAATGCACTCTGTCTGCGTTATCACTGCCCGGGTCACCGGGTGCATTTAATTTTTTGGCCAGCACTATGACACTGTGCTACTACTACTACCACCAGTATGTTGGCATGGTCCTTCTGTGCTGCTGCTGCTGAACTGACTGCCCGCATTGTCCTCCTCCTCCTGACTCAGTCACTTGCCGCTGCTGCACTCTGCGTTCACACTTCCCGGGTCACTGGGTGCATTTAATTTTTTGGCCAGCACTATGACACTGTGCTACTACTACTACCACCAGTATGTTGCCATGGTCCTTCTGTTCTGTGCTGCTCAACTGACCGCCCGCATTGTCCTCCTCCTCCTGACTCAATCGCTTCCACCAATGTACTCTGTCTGCGTTCACACTGCCCGGGTCACCGGGTGCATTTAATTTTTTGGCCAGCACTATGACGCTCTGCTGCTACTACTACCACCAGTATGTTGCCATGGTCCTTCTGTGCTGCTGCTGCTGAACTGACCGCCCGCATTGTCCTCCTCCTCCTGACTCAACGCTTCCACCAATGTACTCTGTCTGCGTTCACACTGTCCCGGGTCACCGGGTGCATTTAATTATTTGGCCAGCACTATGACGCTGTGCTGCTACTACTACCACCAGTATGTTGCCATGGTCCTTCTGTGCTGCTGCTGCTGCTGCTGCTGAACTGAACGCCCGCTTTGTCCTCCTCCTGACTCAGTCGCTACCACGGTACCACCAATGTACTCTGTCTGCGTTCTATCACTGCCCAGGTCACCGGGTGCATTTAATTTTTTGGCCAGCACTATGACGCTGTGCTACTACTACTACCACCAGTATGTTGCCATGGTCCTTCTGTTCTGTGCTGCTGAACTGACCGCCCGCATTGTCCTCCTCCTCCTGACTCAATCGCTTCCACCAATGTACTCTGTCTGCGTTTACACTGCCCGGGTCACCGGGTGCATTTAATTTTTTGGCCAGCACCAGGGGCGTCGCTAGCCCTGTTTTAGGGGGGCACGTGCCCCCAATCTTTCCTGGGGTGCCACGGATCTCCCGGCCGCCGCTGCCCCCTCTGTCAGCGGCTCCCTCCAGCCGCCGCCGCCGCGTCTCAGACCTCAGGATCAGGCGGCGAGCCGGCGACCAATCGTGCGGGCGCTAGGACCCAGCGCCCGCACTGATATGCGGAAGTGACATCACTTCCGCATATCGAGCGGGTGCGTCCAGCGCCCGCTCGTACATCTGGTCGGGTCGCCGCTGATCCTGAGGTCTGCTGAGAGGTAGGGGGGGGAGCGGCGGCGGCTAGAGAGGGGGCCTCCCTGTCACTTACTCACTCACTCACTCACTAAAGGGGCTCCCTGGCACGCACTCACTCCCTAAAGGGGCTCCCTGGCACTCACTCACTCCCTAAAGGGGCTCCCTGGCACTCACTCACTCCCTAAAGGGGCTCCCTGGCACTCACTCACTCCCTAAAGGGGCTCCCTGTCACTCACTCACTCCCTAAAGGGGCTACCTGTCACTCACTCACTCCCTAAAGGGGCTACCTGTCACTCACTCACTCACTCCCTAAAGGGGCTCCCTGTCACTCACTCACTCCCTAAAGGGGCTCCCTGTCACTCACTCACTCCCTAAAGGGGCTCCCTGTCACTCACTCACTCCCTAAAGGGGCTCCCTGGCACGCACTCACTCCCTAAAGGGGCTCCCTGTCACTCACTCACTCCCTAAAGGGGCTCCCTGTCACTCACTCACTCCCTAAAGGGGCTCCCTGTCACTCACTCACTCCCTAAAGGGGCTCCCTGGCACGCACTCACTCCCTAAAGGGGCTCCCTGGCACTCACTCACTCCCTAAAGGGGCTCCCTGGCACTCACTCACTCCCTAAAGGGGCTCCCTGGCACTCACTCACTCCCTAAAGGGGCTCCCTGTCACTCACTCACTCCCTAAAGGGGCTCCCTGTCACTCACTCACTCCCTAAAGGGGCTCCCTGTCACTCACTCACTCCCTAAAGGGGCTCCCCTGGCACTCACTCCCTAAAGGGGCTCCCCTGGCACTCACTCCCTAAAGGGGCTCCCCTGGCACTCACTCACTCCCTAAAGGGGCTCCCCTGGCACTCACTCACTCCCTAAAGGGGCTCCCCTGGCACGCACCCACTCCCTAAAGGGGCTCCCTGGCACGCACCCACTCCCTAAAGGGGCTCCCTGTCACTCACTCACTCCCTAAAGGGGCTCCCTGTCACTCACTCACTCCCTAAAGGGGCTCCCTGGCACTCACTCACTCCCTAAAGGGGCTCCCCTGGCACTCACTCACTCCCTAAAGGGGCTCCCCTGGCACTCACTCACTCCCTAAAGGGGCTCCCCTGGCACTCACTCACTCCCTAAAGGGGCTCCCCTGGCACGCACACACTCCCTAAAGGGGCTCCCTGGCACGCACCCACTCCCTAAAGGGGCTCCCTGGCACGCACTCACTAAAGGGGCTCCCTGGCACGCACTCACTCACTAAAGGGGCTCCCTGGCACGCACTCACTCACTAAAGGGGCTCCCTGGCACGCACTCACTCACTAAAGGGGCTCCCTGGCACTCACTCACTCCCTAAAGGGCCTCCCTGTCACTCACTCACTCCCTAAAGGGGCTCCCTGTCACTCACTCACTCCCTAAAGGGGCTCCCTGTCACTCACTCCCTAAAGGGGCTCCCTGTCACTCACTCACTGCCTAAAGGGGCTCCCTGTCACTCACTCACTGCCTAAAGGGGCTCCCTGTCACTCACTCACTGCCTAAAGGGGCTTCCTGTCACTCACTCACTGCCTAAAGGGGCTTCCTGTCACTCACTCACTGCCTAAAGGGGCTCCCTGGCACTCACTCACTGCCTAAAGGGGCTTCCTGGCACTCACTCACTGCCTAAAGGGGCTTCCTGGCACTCACTCACTGCCTAAAGGGGCTTCCTGGCACTCACTCACTGCCTAAAGGGGCTCCCTGGCACTCACTCACTACCTAAAGGTGCTCCCTGTCACTCACTATCGGGGTCCCTGTCACTCACTACCTAACTGGAGGCGCCTGTCACTCACTAGCTAACCTGGGGGTCCCTGTCACTCACTACCTAACTTGGGGGGGCTACCATATTAAGGGGGCATTCTGCCTATTTATGTGAAATGCTGTCTATTTATGTGCCTCATGACTGCTGAATGTGTCTTGTTGGGAGCCTTATGATTTGTTGGGGGCCTCATGATTGCTGAATTTGTCTTGTTGGGGGCCTCATGATTTGTTGGGGGCCTCATGATTGCTGAATTTGTCTTGTTGGGGGCCTCATGATTGCTGAATTTGTCTTGTTGGGGGCCTCATGATTTGTTGGAGGCCTCATGATTGCTGAATTTGTCTTGTTGGGGGCCTCCTGATTTGTTGGGGGCCTCATGATTGCTGAATATGTCTTGTTGGGGGTCACATGATTCCTAACTGCGAGACTATGGGAAAAGCTGAATCCTTATCATATGAGACAATAGCATTAAACCTACTTTTTTAGCGTTTTAAAACAGAAAATAAAACTGGGAGGTTCTAAAAAATTGAATACATTTTTCAGGAGTAGGATGGATGAAATTGTTTATCTTCACAGTTTATTTTCAACTTGGATTTTCCATAATGTTCATGTATGAGTTAAAACGTTTGTACAGTATTTAGTTTAAATTGCTGTTGCCACTTTGCGATAGATACCGGTAAGTGACTTTTGGGTTGCAGTTTGGGCACTCGGCCTCCAAAAGGTTCGCCACCACTGTCCTAATCTGATGTCCCACCATTGCTAGGTTCATGTAAATTTGTCTCCACCCGTTACCACACCTATATTCTGGTCCATGGCCCACCCATTTTTTGGTGCGGCGCGATAAGCACGCCACACAACGTGATCGTCATATTTTTGGCACGCTAGCTGCAGTGTGCTGAATTCTGCTGCCTACAGTATGTACAGTATACGCTGTTCTCTAGTGCTTGCACTGTGTGCTGATTTACCTCCAGTGTGTACAGTGTAAGGTGTTACTCTGTGCCTTTATTGATTGTAAACCAGCTGTATTGTATGCTGATCCCTGCTACTTTCAGTATGTACAGTATTAGCTGTAAAGCCTGGTACACACATACAATTTTGATTAGCCAATTTTAGCTCTGTTCATAAAATTCATTGTCTGTTGGCCCACTTACTGCACGGGGGTGGGAAATTGGGGGTCAGTGATTGACCAATCAAAATTGTATGTGCGTATACATCTTTGATCTATGCCTATACTGATTGTAAATGATCGAAATAAAGGACAGGGGGCTCCGTCCAATATTTCGATGGGCAGGCCCGTTATCCGTAGCTTACACCGCTGCTAAGTTCATGTACATTTGGCCCCACCCATGGCCACGCCCACTCACCGCATGGCCACGCCCATTTTTTGCCTCCCCTCCTGGTGCCCACAGGTGCCACTGATCTCCAGGGACCCTAGAAACGCCCCTGGCCAGCACTATGACGCTCTGCTGCTACTACTACCACCAGTATGTTGCCATGGTCCTTCTGTGCTGCTGAATTGACCGCCCGCATTGTCCTCCTCCTCCTGACTCACTCGCTTCCACCAATGTACTCTGTCTGCGTTCACACTGCCCGGGTCACCGGGTGCATTTAATTTTTTGGCCAGCACTATGACGCTGTGCTGCTACTAGTACTACCAGTATGTTGCCGTGGTCCTTCTGTGCTGCTGAACTGACCGCCCGCATTGTCCTTCTCCTGACTCAGTCGCTACCACCACTGCACTCTCCGTTCACACTGCCCGTGTCCACTGACAACTCTGCTGCGATGTCATTGCTAATTGCTGCAAAAAAACCCCAAAAAAACAAAAAACAAATTACAAAAACCTCTCTGGGGCCTTTTTGGCGTCAGCCACTCATCCTCCTCCAGCGGTACCTTCGCCGCCAAGTGCCATTGGAACTCGCCTTCACCTCTTTGATTGCTTAACGCGTATATCCCTTTTTAAAACACGTATTACCAATTAATAGCCCCATTTACAGTGGTGATTTGTCTTTAAAAGCCATTAAAAAAAAAAAATTGGAATTTTTTATGTTGAAGTTATGTTGCCCCTTATCACCTCGATAATCCATGCAATTTGGGGGGTTGTAGCATGTATGGGGGCTTTGTTATTAACGTTTAAAGAAAATCCGCCTCCGGGCGGGAATCCACGCGTGATTACGCCATTCACGGCAGAAAATCTGCGTGGTTGCGTGGACGCGGACGAAAATCTGCATGCGTCGAGGCCGAATGCGGATTTTTTTTTGCAACCACGCGGATTGCCGAATTCGTGGATGAGGCACATCCGAGCATCCCTGGTGGAGTAATAGCTAGTGGCGCATGGTAGCAGCATATAATTCTGTGGACCCTGGCGGTGGGAACACAGACATCAGGAGGTTAAATACAGCAGGAGGAGGAGGAGTGATGTGCGGCAGCAGGCAATTTAACAGGCCATGGTACCTAGCGTTGGTACCACGGCTGTAATAAACACCATACAGCAGTAGGTTCCAGACAGCAGTCGTGAAGCCCACATTATGTCCAATACACAACTGGGACAGCACAGTTTTCAACCCAGACACCTCAGAATATTTTTTTTTTTAACCAAAAAATGTAGCTATTGTAGTGGAGTAATAGCTAGTGGCGTATGGCAGCAGCATATAATTCTGTGGACCCTGGCGGTGGGAACACAGACATCAGGAGGTTAAATACAGCAGCAGCAGGAGGAGGAGGAGGAGGAGGAGTGACGTTTGGCAGCAGGCAATGTAACGGGCCATGGCACCTAGCGGTGGTACCACAGCACCTACAGAAAAAACAGGCCTCAATAGCAGGGGACTGAGGGTTGATGTTGTGAAAAAATAATTCCCAGGCACCTCATGTCCTCCTTTCGCTGACAACAGGTGCCTGGAAAGTGCCTTCAATCCAGGCTTGCTTGATCTTCAAAAATGTGAGTCTGTCCACAGACTCTGGGGACAGACGAGAGCGCTTCTCTGTGACCACACCACCGGCTGCACTAAAGCACCTCTCAGACAGCACACTGGAAGGGGGGCAAGACAGGACTTTCAGGGTATACTGCGCTAGTTCACTCCAGATCTGCAAGCGCTAGACCCAGTAGTCCAAGGGGTCCACAGGCTCCTCGCCGGTGTCAAGCCCGCTGAAGGACCCTATGTAGTCGGCCACCATCCGTGTCAGGCGCTGGCTGTGACTTTGAGAGGAGGATGCTGCTGCACGCACCTCCTCTCTCGGCTGCTCTACCGTCATGTAGAGTGCCTTTGTCAACTTTGTCAGGGTGCCTGATGCTGCTGATGGCTGCAGGCATTGGCTGCTGTGCTGGCTGGACAGGAAGAGAGGGGGTGGAAGGCTGGGGGAAGGCTTCCTCCAATCCCCGAACAAGGATCTGCTGCAACTCCCTTGTTCGCTGCTCAGTGTCTCCAGCAGGCAGGAACTAACCCACCTTCCCCTTCAGCCGTGGGTCCAGGATCATGCTGTGTGCAGGCACCGCAGCATGTGCGCTGCCATGGGGAACAGGGTGGTCCATCCAGCAGAGACATCAGGGTCAGTGGCCACAACGCTGTCCTCCTCCTCTGGACCCCGAGCCTCTTCCTCCTCTCTCCACCCTCGCACCACTGCAGCTGCGATCTGCTGTTCCCCCTCCACAGCAATGTCCAGGACCTCCAACTCCTCCTCCAACAACTCAAAATCCTCCAACTCCCTAGCCTGCACACAGACCTAACACTAGCCTAGCACAGTATACAGTATATACACTACACTAGCTGACTGAACTATAACAATCAAATCACTATCTATCTATAAATCAATATAATCTATGTGTTCAGGAGGTGAATACAATGTAAAACGCTGGGTTTAACAATAGGAAAGCACTTGCTAAGACCAACAGCAGCACTGGAGATGCTCTCAGTACCACAAAGTCACAAGCAAGGACGGGCGCCTTAAGATGGCCGCCACCTTATATAGAGGAGACAGTGGCGGACACAGCCAGCAGCGGGCCCCTGTGCAAAATTCCAATTGCAGGACCCCATGACCCGCCACGGCAAAAAATGGGCGTGGCTACAACCTGCGGCGCGCTTAGCGCGTGGCAATGACCGGATGAGGGTGGAGCTAACTGTAATTTAAAGTGAACCCGGGGTGAGAGTGATATGGAGGCTGCCATATGTATTTACTTTTAAACAATACTAGTTGCCTGGCAGCCCTGCTGATCTATTTGGCTGCAGTAATGAACTGAATTACACCAGAAACAAGCATACAGCTAATCTTCTCAGTTCTGACAATATTGTCATAAACCCCTGACCTGCTCCATGCTTTTTCAGGGTCTATGGTTGAAAGAATAAGAGTGTAACATCTGAAACTATGGCGGCTGCAGATATGCAGGTTATACCCGCAGCCGCCTTTGTTCCCTGTTCACAGGCCTTATCCGTCCCGGCGGCATCCAGCACGCTGGGAACGGCATTGTCTCTTGCTCATAGGGTCTCTGTTTCGCGCGGGCGCATGCGGAGACAGGACCTTTATGCTGGAAGAAGGCACGTCAGCTGACCTGCCGGTCGGCTGATGTCAGGAGTAACTCGCGCCGCTCGGATTGGCTGATTGCTAGGGGGTGTGGCACTGGGCTCTCCTCGGCTTCTTAAGCCTTCACAGATCATTGCCAACTTGTCTGCTGTTGTGAATACACTCGTGTTAGCGCTCAGACCTAGTGAGGTTCCTGTTGATGATAGATGTATATGCAGTGTTTGCGATATACATCTATCTATAGTTAGTTATTATTACATTGTACTCTGATAACCTGTTTATGATTCTGGCTTCTCTCTGACCTTGCTATTGCGAAAACGATTCTGTACCTCTGCCTTTCTGACTTAAGTTGCTGAACCTCTGCCTGATATTAACTACTCTCTCGCCTGCCGATTTTGTACTATCTCTACCTGCCTGCTATCGAACCTTGCCTGTCTGACTACTCTACTCACCAGTGGGCCCTTGTCACTGGTGAGGTGCTCTAGCTGTTAGAACCTACCAGCCCCTCTGGTGAGGTTCAGACTTACTTGCATAGCTCCAGTGACTGATAGTACCATGCCAGCTCCTCTGGCAAGGTCTAGTTAAACTATTCTGTCATTTGTGCTGTTAGTACCTTGCCAGCTCCTCTGGCAAGATCTAGTTAAACTATTCCGTCATTTGTGCTGCTAGTACCTTACCAGCTCCTCTGGCAAGGTCTAGTCAAACTATTCAGTCATTTGTGCTGCTAGTACCTAACCAGCTCCTCTGGCAAGGTCTAGTTAAACTATTCAGTCATTTGTGCTGTTAGTACCTTGCCAGCTCCTCTGGCAAGGTCTAGTTAAACTATTCACTCATTTGTGCTGTTAGTAGCTTCCCAGCTCCTCTGGTAAGGTTTAGCCAAACTTCGTTAATTCTTTCATTATTAGTACTTTGCCAGCTCCTCTGGTAAAGGTATTGTTATTTGTGTTGGTAGACCCTCCAGCTCCTCTGGAGAAGTCTATACTGTTGCACCAAACACCACACCTTACTCTCAGCTAGCTATACTAGTGTTATTGGTGATACTGCAGATCACCACATAATCAGGTATAGCGTCTGTATTATTGGTGATTCTGCAGATCACAAATAATCAGACGTCTGAGTTGCAGCACCCAATCGTTACAAAGAGGCAGAGGACCAGCATGGCAGCCAGGCAACTGGTATTGCCTAAAAGGAGATAAATATGGCAGCCTCAATATTATTCTCACCTCAGGTTCCCTTTAAAAGTGCAATGCAAAGACAGTGGGCCCAAGTTTTGGTGACCCTTTCCCCAGAAAATTCACATAATTGTGCAGGTTTTCTCAAGAAAATACACATAATGTGAGCAGATTTGCCCAGAAAATGCGTTCAATCATGTTGGTAGATTTGACCAGAAAATGCATTCAATCATGTCAGCAGATTTGACCAAAAAACACGTTCAATCATGTGGCAGATTTGACCAGAAAACTGTAATGATTGGTGTCAGCACACCTGATCTGCAGTATCACCAACAATACAGATGTATACCTGATTATGGATGATCTGCAGAATCACCAATAATTTATTTATTATTTATTTATTTATTTATTGTACTTATAAAGCGCCAACATATTACGCAGCGCTGCCAACATATTACGCATATTACGCATAATAATACAAGTATGACTAATCTCTGGACACCTAATGAAGTGTAAGTGCTTGGTGCAACTGTAAGGCTATCTCCCGTGGAGCAGGAGACACAGATACTACTACAGCCAGTGACCACCTGAGGAGCAGGTGGCCTCTGGCTGTGCAGGGACTATCTCTTTAAGAGGAGGCGATAGAGATAATCTTGCAGCCAGTGATTCCCTGATGGACTGGAACTCAGATTGTACTGCAGCCAAGGATTCCCAGATGGATTGGGAATCAGACTGTACTGCAGCCAGTGGCCTCCTATGGGGTAGGGACCACTGGCTGAACTGCAGGAAGGACTCTCTGCGGAACAGGAGGTCCTTGCAGCTAACTGACACCTGGTGGATTAGTGTCACGGGTAGTACAGACAGACTGATCACTCGTGGGATGAGTGACAGCCAGAAGGGTCAGACAGGCCAGGTCGGCAACACACGAGCAGATAAAGTACAGAAGGCTGATTCGGTAACCGGGTACAGGCAAGGTTGGCAACTGGCAGACAGATAGGCAGAGGTACCGAATCAGAAAGCAAGAGAGAGGTCAACAGAGCCAGAGGTCATAACCGATATCAAGCACAATCCTAGTCTGAGGTGTGAGGTCCTTGGTCTCGACACCCGGGAACTAGTCTACAGAATAACACAGTATCCTATGCTTGGGTGTGAGGTCCTTGGTCTCAACACCCTGGAACTGGTCTAAAGTATAACACAGTAATGACACAGTAATCCTATGCTTGGGTGTGAGATCCTTGGTCTCAACACCCTGGAACTGGTCTAAAGTATAACACAGTAATCCTATGCTTGGGTGCGAGGTCCTTGGTCTCAACACCCTGGAACTGATCTACAGTATAACACAGTAATAACACAGTAATCCTATGCTTGGGTGTGAGGTCCTTGGTCTCAACACCCTGGAACTGATCTACAGTATAACACAGTAATAACACACTAATCCTATGTTTGGGTGTGAGGTCCTTGGTCTCAACACCCTGGAACTGATCTAAAGTATTACACAGTAATGACAAAGTAAACATCAAGAGCGGAATCTGGCTAAGTGTGAATTCCCAGTTCCAACTGGTTCTAACACACTGTAGGATCTGACTGAGGTCTGAGTGCTCACACGTAAGTATTTGCAACAGCAGACAACCAGCAACTGACAAGCAAGATCTATATATACTACAGCGCTCCGCAGCGCCGCCCCCAGCCACTCAGCCAATCAGGAGTTCCGCTGGGATCAGCTGATCGTCCTGATCAGCTGATACCTCTCCTGCTGGCATAAAGGTCTTGTCTTCTGGCGTGCGCGCGTGTAGCTCTCCATCTGTGTGCACTAGAAGGCCCAGGAAAACCAGACACATGTTGCTGTGCGGAAACCGCCGGTCTGAACGCAGAGACAGCCACCCCGCCGCCAGACCGCGCGGCGGCATCTCCGCAATTCATTACAAAAACACATTCAATCATGTCGGCAGATTTGACTAGAAAATACGTACAATCATGTGGCAGATTTGACCAAAAAATATGTGCAATCATGTCGACAGATTTGCCCAGAAAATACATTCAATCATGTTGGTAGATTTGTCCAGAAAATACATGCAATCATGTAGCAGATTTGACTAGAAAATACGTGCAATCATGTCGGCAGATTTGCCCAGAAAATACATGCAATCGTAGCAGATTTGACCAGAAAATATGTGCAATCATGTTGGCAGATTTGACCAGAAAATACGTGCAATCATGTCGGCAGATTTGACCAGAAAATATGTGCAATCATGTCGGCAGATTTGACCAGAAAATACATGCAATCATGTGGCAGACCTGCCCAGAAAATACATGCAATCAAGTCGGCAGATTTGCCCAGAAAATACATGCAATCATGTGGCAGACCTGCCCAGAACATACACCTGATAATATAAATAAAAAAAAACCATTTACTCACCTGCAGCAGCAGACCTCCTGTCCCAGCCTCCGTCCAGCGCGCAGCTCCCATGGGTGGGTGGGTAGGTAGCCTGGTGGGTGGTTGGGAGGGTGGGTAGGTAGGTAGCCTGGTGGGTAGGTAGGTAACCTGGTAGGTAGCCTGGTGGGTGGGTAGGTAGGTAGTCGGGTGGGTGGGTAGGTAGCCTGGTGGGTGGGTAGGTAGCCTGGTAGCCTGGTGGGTGGGTGGCAAGTTAGGTAGGTAGCCGGGTGGGTGGGTAGGTAGGTAGCCTGGTGTGTAGGTAGGTAGCCTGGTGGGTGGGTAGGTAGCCTGGTGGGTGGGTAGGTAGGTAGCCGGGTGGGTAGGTAGCCTGGTGGGTAGGTAGGTAGCCTGGTGGGTGGGAACGTAGGTCGCCTGGTGGGTGGGTAGGTAGGTAGCCTGGTTGTAGGTAGGTAGCCTGGTGGGTGGGTATGTAGGTAGCCTGGTGGGTGGGTGGGTGGGTAGCTGGTGGGCTAATAGATAGCTAGCCTGGTGGGGGTGAGGTGCCTAACTCCAATCCTCCCTCCCTCACCTCGGGGGGCCCCCCTCCCGGTATGCGCGGTGAAAGAGCGGGAGAGCGGCAAATATAGGAAGGTTCTAGCAGGCGCTAGTGGTTCAGCTGTCTGGCCCACACTGTCTCCTCTGTATGCCGCTCACTACTTCCTGGTTTAGTGCAAGCGACCTACAAAGTAGAGGAGACCAGGCGGCTGAACCTCTAGCGCTTGCTGAAACCGCCGGAGCCTTCCTATATTTGCCGCTCTCCCGCGGCATGAGGGGGGCCCCCGAGGTGAGGGGGGGGATAGGAGTTGGGGCCCCCAAGGAAAAAATAATAATTAAAAAACAGCAATACTTAATGTGCCCCTGAAGCAACGGAGCTTCAGGGGCCCTCGTGCAGTTGCACGGCCGTATGTCCGCCCCCTGAGAGGAGGAGAAGGCCAGGCTCCCCTCCTCTGATTGGTTGCTAGGGCCTCAGCTGGGGGCCTTCTGATTGGCCCAATGACGTCATCTCCTGGATACCGCAATCTGGATTCGTCATCACGGTGATCACGGCCGAATTCGGCCAAATTTGAGTGTCACTATCCGGATACATTCGAATTCGGGATCGGTATCAATCTACGAATTCAAGTCTGGATTCATGAAAAACAACGGGTAAATTCAAATTCGTGAATAGTGATGAGCAACCCTGGTAGATATACTGTAGCAGTGGAATAAGTGGTTAAATGAGAAAAGCAACTCAGCCTATGGCCAAATTCACAGCAATAACAGAGTATAAGAAGAACTGCAATTATAAATGCTCTCTCAGTCTCCTTAAAGGGACTCAGAGACGAGAAAAAACAAAAATGTATACATACCTGGGGCTTCCTCCAGCACTCTCCAGCCTGATTGCTCCCATGCTGCCGTGTTCAGCTTTCTGTATCTTTGGTTATGAGTCCCGTTATTTTGGCCAGTCGCGGCCAGTAGGCGCATGTGCAGAGCGCTCCTCCGTCTCAATCCCATAGCGCAGATCGCTGCCAGCCACGGGAGCGAGACAGGCCCCGAGTGGCCAAAATGACGGGACCCAATACCGAAGATACAGAAGGCTGAAGACGGTGTTGTGGGAGCAATCAGGTTGGAGGGAGCTGGAGGAAGCCCAGGTATGTATATATTTTCTGTTTTTACTCATCTCTGGTATACTTTATTGCCTCCAGTCCTTAGGCCCAGTGGTGTATCCAGGAAAAAGGCACCTATCTCAATCAACAGAACTGTGAGTGGTGCGGGGTTGGATTGGTTGTGTCTAAGGTGAAGTGAAGGTTGGTTTGTATTAAAGATGTATAGCAATAGGTCAGTGTACATGTTTTCCTAATTAAACATTAGGCAGCTTGTCCCCCCCAAAAAATGTAACCAGACAGCAGACTGTCCCCATCGTAATAACAAAATTAGGCAGATTTTTTTTTTTTTTTTTTAACCAGATAACATAATTGGACAGCATGTATGTCTTAAAAAAAAAAAAAAAAAAAAGAAAACACAAATTCTATGTCAGAATAAGGCCCATTCACACTTAGAATTGCAAAACGCCGGCGACAGTGGACAGTGCAGTGATTTCTCCATGATCGCGTTTAGCACTTCTATAGCACTGAATATGGTGCAGGCTACGCGTTTGCGTTTCACGATTTTGGGCGATTTGCGGCGATTAGCGCAAATCATGCAAGTAAGAATGGGCCCTAAGGGTTTTATTACACTAGCACTTTCAAAAGCGCTAGTGTTTGAGCGGTTTGCCGAAATCGCCAGCAAAACGCTCAAATGTAAATGGTCCTTAACTAGTGTTGGGCGAACAGTGTTCGCCACTGTTCGGGTTCTGCAGAACATCACCCTGTTCGGGTGATGTTCGCGTTCGGCCGAACACCTAATGGTGTTCGGCCTTTTAAGTTCGGGTTCGCCCCGAACTACTAAATGGCCGCCGAACAGGGCCGAACAGCGCCCTGTTCGGCCGAATACTGCCCCCCTATGGGGTCGCAGGCATAAGGGGGGAGCATGCCCCGATCGCGGGGGGGGGGTCGGAAATTCCCCCCACCCCCTCCGCTAGCGCTCCCCCCTCTGCCCGCTTCCCCATACAAAAGTTTAAGGAAGTAAAACAGTACCGGTGGTAGTGGGTGGCTGGCAGTGGGCGGCACTATGAAGTGAGTGACTGAGGAGGAGGAGTCCGGAGAGTGACGCGTTGAGGGAGGCCGGGCAGCGGGCGGTTCAGCAGTAGTACCGTACTACTGCTGAACCGCCCGCTGCTCGGCCTCCCTCAACGCGTCACTCTCCGGACTCCTCCTCCTCAGTCACTCACTTCATAGTGCCGCCCACTGCCAGCCACCCACTACCACCGGTACTGTTTTACTTCCTTAAACTTTTGTATGGGGAAGCGGGCAGAGGGGGGAGCGCTAGCGGAGGGGGTGGGGGGAATTTCCGACCCCCCCCCCCCCCGCGATCGGGGCATGCTCCCCCCTTATGCTTGCGACCCCATAGGGCCCCCAAAAGCGGGATGTTCGGGGAGTTCGGGGTTCGGCCCGAACATGCCGAACATCGCGGCCATGTTCGGCGAACTTTCCCGAACCCGAACATCCAGGTGTTCGCCCAACACTAGCCTTAACCAGGGCCGGATTTACAGTTCAGGATCCTATAGGCACAGACGTTCTGCCGCCCTAAACCCCGCCCTTCACTACAAGCCACTCCCCTTTTCCTTATCTGCCAGCATCTGCCTGTGAACTCGCACACGTGACAGAGCCAGTGTCACCTTATAAAAAAGTCAGTTTGCAGCCTAGACATGAACCACTGCTTAACTATGGGAGGCTGCTTCTCTAGCCTTCCATCTATGTGGGCTGGGTCGTGAGAGTCCGCTGTGACCAGGAGTTCAAAGATTTCACCTTTGGAATGTGCTCCTGGTCATTGCAATGCATGCTGGGAACTGTAGTTCGTAGATGTGAGTACATCTCCGGCCAAGGTGATGTATGGACTACATCTCTCCACATGCACAGCGACAGTTGGAATCTTGCTCCAGAGGTGGTATCTTTGAACTCCCAATCGCTCTGGACTCTTATGGCACACTCCACATGGACGGAGGAGCTAGAGGAGCAGCCCCTTGTAAGCAATGGTGCTGCCCTCAATGGCACACTGTAGGATTAAACAAAAAAAAGGTCCTGGGTCCAGTGCACTTTAACACACACACACACACTCCATTGAAAGTTAACACACACAGGATCCAGTGCAAATGAGCACACACACACCACACACACCACACACACACACACACACACACAGGATCCAGTGCAAGTTAACACACACACCACACACACTGAGGATCCAGTGCAAGTTAACACAAACACACCACACACAAAGGATCCAGTGTAAGTTAACATACACAACCACAGGTTCCAGTGCAAGTTAACACACACCACACACACCTACAGGATCCAGTGCAAGTTAACAAACACACACGCACACAAACACACAGGATCCAGTGCAAGTTAACACATACACACACACACACACACACACACAGAGGATCCAGAGCAAGTTAACACAAACACACCACACACAAAGGATCCAGTGTAAGTTAACACACACAACCACAGGTTCCAGTGCAAGATAACACACACCACACACACCTACAGGATCTAGTGAAAGTTAACAAACACACACACACACACACACACACACACACACGTACACACACACACACACACACACACACACACACACACACACACACACACACAGGATCCAGTGAAAGTTAACACACACACACACAGGATCCAGTGCAAGTTAGTTAACACACACACACACACACACACACACACACACACCACAGGCAGCCAGCAGGAGAGATTTGGCTTTACGTCGCCGGATGCTACAAGGGGATGAGGGGGCGGGCACAATGTTCTGCAGAGTGGGAAGGGCCAGGTGGCTGTAGTGACCCCTTTTGAACACATACAGTGCGGGCCGTGGCATGTGACAGGGAGGGCACTGCTGCCGGGGGCTGTCACTTCAGGACAGGGGGTGGGGGATCAGAGCGGAGAGGAATGCGCCACACAGAGCTGCGTCTCTCCAGCCTCTGCTTCTGGCTGTGTTAACTGCGCTCTGCTCTGTATAGGGAGGGAGGGAGACAAGGGGACACTTACGGCGGCTACTGACCCGCCTTTCACAAACGCTCCACCTATAAGCATGCGCCTAGGTTGCCTTATGGTAAATCCGGCCCTGGCCCTAACAGATAGCAGAGAAGTAGCTAGAGATTATGGGGCCCCATAGCAGAAAAAAACTGGAAAATAAATAGGGAACACATTACCCCTTTGCTTCAGGGCCCTGCAGCAGTTGCTTTTATGGCTGTACCGGTATATTTATAAATATTTCCACTGGATGGTACATTTCTCCCGCCTATATTGTTTGGTCACAATGGGCTCTAATCTCAATGACTTCCCGCATGCGGTAAAGGACATGCGGGAAGTTACCGACCAAAACATCGCCACATTGAAATTCACTAAATTTTCCGCATGTTTTTTCCGCATGCGGTAAATGTGCGGCATTCATGCGGAAACATTTCCGCAAAAGTTGGTATTTTCCGCAATAAAAAATCACTTCACAAAACATTGTAGGCGTATCATTTCGTCGGTATTTACCGTTTTTTTTTATCACCTACTAGTAGTAGATTGTTGTACTAGTGGTAGGTGATATTTTTCGCATCCCATTGACTTTAATGAAGTCTGGAGGCTTAAGGGCTGTGCTTGCTGGACTTTGACATTTTTTTTTAAACACTTTTTCATGCGACCTTTTTACCGCATGTTTTCCGCAAATTTAATGGCTGTTTACGCATCTTTTTTACAACATGCGGAAAATATTAGTGAATGTGGAAAAAATGCGGAGTTTACCGCTGGCGGAAATTTTTCAGTAAAATTTTGCGGTATTTTTTCATCTTTGTGAATAGAGCCCATTGAATCCTGTCTGAATCTGGAAATGAGTCCAGGATTTTTGATTAGCAACCAGGGTTGCTATTTTGATAGTAGTTTGCAGGGTTGGACTCAGGGGTGAGAAGGATGGAATGGGTGGGCCTCTCACCCCACCCGGATACAGACCAGGTTTTTCTACCTGCCCAGCAGGAAGTCAGGTGCAGACCTGTGCACTCTGACTGAGTGTGTGCAGCAGTGAGCTGCAAGCCAGTGTGTGTGCAGCAGTGAGCTGCAAGCCAGTGTGTGTGCAGGAGGACTTGTGCTACAAGTTTTTGGAGTAATATCCCTGGGCTTTCAGTGAGGAAGCAAGGCTGGACTGTGCAGAATTTGTGGACTTTCTTTTCCTGTGCATTATACTCTTGCAGTGGACATTTGGATGCTCTCATATGGCTGAAGTAAGCCTGTTTTTCTTTGACATATGATGGTGATTAATGAAGCTTGTTTGTGTTGAGCTTTAATCTGACTGTCTCCTGTATGCTGGCCGAGAGTCCAGGTCCCCCTGAATATCACAACTGGTGCTTCAGATGCGGCCAGCAGCACTGCAGTGCATAAATAGTTTGCATTTACTTTTAAAAAAAGTAACATTTAAAGGGCCAGACACTCTTTCATCATGGAAGAGTTGGTTTGGCAACTTGCAGTGAACACAATACAGATGCAGCAAAGCATGCTGGTTAAACAAGCCACAGAGGCACAGTAACAGCCCTCAGAGAAGCCACAACCACCCCAGCCACTGCCTTGCGGAGTCCACAGAGGCACAGTATAAAACACTTGCTGAAGCCATTCAGCGGCTTGCGAAAAGCCGAGAACCTGCTGGCCTGATTGCTTCTTTCCATTACTGGGGATCCACAAAAGGCCTGCTATGACCTCTCCACTACAGACAGGCTTAACTACGATCAGTTGAAAGCAGAGATTGGGAGTAACCACAGCGGTCAGGGCAGATATCGTCCTAACCTTCCCCATCCGTCAGAGGCGCACAATCTGATCCAATTGGCAACAAAATGGCTGCAGCCTGAGATGCTTACGGGACCCCAGATGGTGGAACAGTTTGTGGTTGACCAGTATTTGCGATCCCTTCCAATTGAATCGATGGGTCAGTCATGGAGACCCTAAAACTGCCAAAGACCTAATCAAGCTGGTTGAAAGATACACAATTTTGGCGGATCTATTGTCTTCAGCTTGCAGTCGGAAATGCAAGTCTTGAGATGCAAGTCGGAGAGCAAGATTTTCCCAGTCCGGAAAGTCTCCTTCGTAGAACCCTGGAACCAGCATTGGGAAAATTCTGTGATGTGTCTCCACTGACCCCCACGGGAGCTGCAACCAGTAGCTGCTGCCACGCAGAGGAGAGATGCCATTCAATGCTGGCGATATTCCGCCTAGGGCCACAGTAGGCATCAATGCCCACTACAGGAGGAACCGATGCAGTGTGGAGTAACACAAAGAGTGTGCTTCTTTGCCCAGAAGGTCTGCATTGCTTCTTCTGGTAATGCTCAGGAGTGTTTTGAGTGCCTGGTTTATGTGAACGAGGCCCCTGCCAGTGCTTTGCTGGACTCTGGCAGTATGGTAACCCTGGTACAAGCTGACAGGCTGGAGGAATCTCAAACGTTGAAACTGCAGGGGAACCTCTCCGGGTGGTTTGCATCCATGGAGACAATAGTGATTACTCAGTTGTGCCAATCTCCATCACCACCTGCTGCGGAACAATTACCCACACCATCGGAGTGGTAAGTGTTAGGATATATGGGACGATGAGGATATGTACATGTACAGTAATATTCAGAACATGGTGGCCATTTTTGACTGGTATCTGATGTAGCTTCCATCTTGTCTATCTGCTGTGTTTGTAAAAATATAGTATTTTTACAGACTGTACCATACAGACTGCTGTATGGGGAACTGTCTGTACTGTAAGCTGTCAAAAGAAAAAGAAGTCTACCTACGACAGTTAAGCTTAATGCCTAAACAGCTAACCTATTGTGCCAGTACACTCCTAGGCGGATACACCCAAAAGCGGCCCTCCTTGCGCATGGTAATGTAATAGAACGCTATTTACCGTTATTATAAAAATGGTAAATAGCGTTTTCAAATTAATTTACTGCCATCAATAAACTCCTGTCAGTTCATTTGCTTCTTGGGCTGCTCACTTACTTTGCCCTCCCTGATGTGAAGCCATAGGTGCTGGGTGGCTTCATTCATCCATCCATCTATCGTCGGGAGCTCTTCCAGTCTCTGATGCTGTCCGCATTGTTAGCAGGGCACGCTTGAGACTCGGGCTGCCCAGGGATGTTTGCAGTCAAATTGTAAAATGGTAGGTGGTGCTGTTTACCACAGTGGTGTACAAGGCGGATCAGTGAATAATGGTGCGCAGCACCTATGCATAAAAATGGTGCCGCATTAAAAAGATACGCTTATCGCTATTTATCGTTAGTACTGCATAATAATGGCGCACAGGGAAAAAAGAAGAAAAACGGCACACAGTACCGTTATTTATCAATAGCGCCGTTCATATGCCAAACAGCAGATGTTATTGAGCACAGTAACATTATTTATCAATAGCGCCCGACATAAGCCAAACTGCAGAAGTTATTTAACTGCAAAGCGATGAATGGATTTAATGTAACACTGTCAAGGTTAGGGTTAGGCACCTCCAGGGGGGTGGTTAGGGTTAGGCACCATCAGGGGGGTGATTAGGGTTAGGCACCATCGGAGGTGGTTAGGGTTAGGCACCACCGGGGGGGGGGGGTCTTAGGTTTAGGCACCACCAGGGGGGTGGTTAGTGTTATGCACCACCAGAGGGGGGGGGGGGGGGTTAGGGATAGGTACAGATTGGGTTCTGTGTGTTAACGCTAAATAACGATAAGGCGTTAACATTAAATAGCCATAAGCGACAAACAGAATAGCGGCAACACTGTGCGCCATTATTCGCAGGCGCCATTTTCAGATGGATCCGAACAAGGATATTTAGATATTGTTAGGCCAGATTTGAGGAATGGAGCTACAGAACTTTGAAGTACTGGTCTTACATGTAAATTTTGCAGGTTCAAATCTGCTCAACTTTACCTTTTGTTTTGTGCTTTTAATATCCCAGCTGCATAATGTATTCAAGGTTCAACACTTCCTTCTTAACCTTGCATACGTTATGCAGCTGGGATATAAAAAGCACAAAACTTTTACTTCATAAAAAAGGTATTTTTAAACTAATGTTTTATTAATTTACAGATAGCAGCGCATCTATCAACAAGTAATAATACTAATAATAATTAAAAAGGACCATTGACTCGATTCAAACCTGCACTTGCACAAAATTTCACAAAAGTTCAGTACTTTTGTGAAAGTACTGTGCTATAACAACGGCACACTAGTGCACTAGTTTCCCTGCGCCTTAATTTCCTTTTACAACCTGACAGAGGCCATACGCCATAATGTTTTATAATTGCAAAACGTTAAATAGCGTTTTAAATTAGATTGAATGGTGGCGCCATAATTTCCCAGCGGAGCTGTGCGCCATTTTTTCCTGCTCCCTCCTAGACTGTCTGCTGTCACAAAGGGCCTGCAGGAAGCTCTGATTTTTGTATGAAAGAGTTGAGCTTGAGTTGGATGTGACAACCATGTCACTTTTTTTTTTTTTTTGGGTAGAATGTGAGGAAATTAGATTATTTTTGGATAAGGAGTTTGGGTAGCCCTCAGGGCATAGTTTGTACTATAATGCTGCATACACACTTGAGATAAAAGTCTTTGGAAAAGGCAAGATGACAGATCAATTTTACCCCATTCCATGTAGTACGAGAGCCATACTCTACACAGTCTATTCTATGGAGCTGCACTCCCCATCAGCTAAAATCTTTGCAAGATGCTGCACACAAAGATGCTGTACACATTCAAAAGATCATTATCTGCAAAAGATCCATTCCTGCAAAATGCATTCATAGTCTATGAGATCTGCAGATCCTCATACACACCTTTGTTTAACAGACTTCATCTGCATATCTCGCAATCATCTGCAGATCTGAAAATCCATCCTGGTGGATCTGATCTGCAGATGATCTGCAGATGATTGCCTGTTAAACAAGGTGTGTATGATGATCTGCAGATCTCATAGACTATGAATGCATTTTGCAGGAATGGATCTTTTGCAAGACCAGATCTTTCGCAGATAATGATCTTTTGAATGTGTACGGGCATCTTTGTGTGCAGCATCTTGCAAAGATTTTAGCTGATAGGGAGTGCAGCTCCATAGAATAGACTGTGTAGAGTATGGCTCTCATACTACATGGAATGGGGTAAAATTGGTCTGTAATCTTGCCGTTTCCAAAGACATTTATCTCAAGTGTGTATGCAGCAGAAGTAACAGCTTCAAAGATTTAGAACTTGTAGTCCCCCAGAAGATAGCGAGAAGCTAGGTCTACCTTGATTTATGATCAGACCGCAGTCTCCTGCAAACAAGTTTGGACCTTTACACTGGTAAAGTTTGATTTATTTTTTTTATTTTGATAAGCAAATTGTCTTGTGCGTGTCTTTGTACTTTTTTGTTTTTTTTGTAAATATCTTTGTATAGATTTTCTTTTGCACTGTTCCACTTTTTGGAATATTAAATCCTTATTCAATAAGCTAGCTTCTGTGTGCTAAGAAGAAATGTACATCTCCTAGAGAGAGCCTGCAGTGCATTGGCCTCAATTTACTAAGCAGTTTAGACTAGTCTACAGATGGTTTTTAGTCTACTGGTTGTTTGGTGTAATGTTTTAGACCTGGTCTAACATTCAGTAATTACACAATTCACAAAGGCAAGCAAGGAGTAACCACGCCCACTTTTTCTGACAGAGATTAGACCAGCTGATTTCTGTTGGTAAAGTAATTCTGTGAGGTAGTTTAGATGTGAGGATGGAACCTTTTGAATTAATTATGCAGGAGTTTCATTGTATGCAGAGGAGGTCTCATCAAAGGAGAAGGATGTCAGTCATAGCTACTCATTAGTGAATTGCATATTTTGATAATTTCCCCTGCTTTACCCACCTGATTACCAAATGGTTTAGACCAGGTCTAAAAGCAGGTCTAAATCATTTGGTAATACTGAGTGACCAAACCATCAGTAGACTAAAAACCATCAGTAGACTAGTCTAAACTGCTTAGTGAATTGAGGCCATTATGTTCAGGAGCGCCTCTAGCCATTTTGTCACTGCAGATGAAAAAACCTTTGGCGCCAATGCCAACTCACCCCCCCCCCCCCATGGTGCCCACCCACAGGAAAATAATCGTAATGCGGAAATGTTTCACCATAAAATAATCGTAATGCAGCAATCTTTCATTATGTTCAGGAGCGCCTCTAGCCATTTTGTCACTGCAGATGAAAAAACCTTTGGCGCCAATGCCAACTCCCCCCCCCCCCCCCCCCCCCCCCATGGTGCCCACCCACAGGAAAATAATCGTAATGCGGAAATGTTTCACCATAAAATAATCGTAATGCAGCAATCTTTCACCAGAAAATAATCACAATGTAGGCAGCATTTCACTAGAAAATAACTGTAATGGAGCAATGTTTCCCCATAAAATAATTGTAATGCGGCAATGTTTCACTAGAAAATAATTGCAATGTTACAGTAGAAAATAATCCTAATGTGGGCAGCATTAAACCAGAAAGTAATGTGTACCTGTAAAATAAAAACATTTACTAACCTGCAGAAGATTCCTCTCCCGGTGCGCAGCTCCCCAGATGATCTGCCTGCAGCGAGCCTCTGCGAAAGTCCCGCGATGGGTGGCAGGCAGAGGGCAGGGCTACGGAAAGATTGTGCCTGAAGCCCTGTACTGGAGACACAAATAGTCTCCCATGCAGGGCCTCCATCATCATCTTCCTGTAGCACTGCTCTGCCTGCTGGAAGACATTACAGGTTGAGATGGGCTGCGGGGAAGGGAGGGGGGGGGGGGAGTAAACTGGTGCAGCCTTTACTAGATGCTGCAAGCCAGTTCATCATGGGGGTCCCACAATCTGGCAGGGGGGTGGGCATGGTCCCCCCTACCCCAGGCACCCCTGATTGTGTTACAAGTGTTTAGTGCCTTATTGTAAGTTCAGATTGTTCATTGCTACCGTGTGAGATTGCATTGAGTATGGCATTCTCGTACTTTGGCCTAAAAGCTGTGTTTACCTAAAATACATAAGCGCCAGCCTGAGTGTGAGAAGCTTGACAGCAGTGTATGAAATAGTTGCAGTGTCTAGCAGTATCACCATGGACCACTGCTAGTGGTTGAGGGCAAAAGCTTGGTGTTATCTTGAATAAGGCTGCCTCCCTCTTGATTTTTTTTTGTCAAAACCTTGTTATGAACGGTCTCTGCAGGTGTGTTGCGGGGCCAGTTCCTGATAGTAAGAAACCTGGTCTGCCAGGTCATTTTGGGACCTGACTTTTTTCAATGTTTTGGGAACTGTGGAAAAGGGTGAGGGAGGGATTGTCTTGTGATGTGGGGAATGACAATGTCCCAGCACCCTTACAAGTTGAGGCTGGTAAGCAGCAGTCTGGTCAGAGTGTTCCTGAAAGCATAAAAAAAACAAATGGTTACCCTGAGAAAGACCTTGTCCAAGGCAATTGCCCGTGAGTTGTTTAATATGTTTACCAGGACAGGTTTTCCCAAGGAGATCTATGGAGATTGTTTCATATCAAGCAGTTGAGGACTTCTGTCTACCATCCTCAGACTAATGGCCTGGTAGAGTGGTTTGATAGGTGGTACAACAGGACTGGGAATGTCTGCTCCCCCGCTGTGTTGTTTGCCACTTGGGAGTTCTCACAGGCCTCCACAGGATTCTCACCATTTGAGTTGGTGTATAGATGGAGACCTCGGGGACTGCTGATCTGGTGAATAGGGTGACCATATTTTGATTTCCAAAAAAGAGGACAATCACAACAGCATGTGGGCGTGGTCATGGGTGGGGCCAAATATACAAGACCTTAGCAGTGTGCTGTTGAACTTTGCGGGCATGGAAGGCCGTTTTTTTCCCCAGACTACATGGTGGTGGAGGGCCAGCCGACCGACCACAAAATGCAATCAGATTTGCAGAAGATTTCCCCACAAAATGCAATAAAATCACACAGGCAGGTGACAAATGACAATCATGAGAAATCCAGAGAAGAAAACATGCTAGTTAAGCACAATGATTTAGTATTCTGGCTGAACTGGATGGCTGTATGTCTTCTGTTCAACCTAAAACTGTAACTGCTGAGAAAAGACAAGTTAAACATGCTGTACTGAACGTTTTGCCATTCATTTGCCCATACTGAAAGCTGGATATCTCAGTGATTTAACTGAACACTTTGGGGTTAATTTAAGCTAACAAAGGTGTTTGTGATGAAGTGCAGAAAAACAGGAGGCCCTGCCAGTCCCTCACACAAGTCAGAAAGCAGCCCTCCTGGAGTCTAGGGACTGTCAAAAACTTTTCAACTTTTTTAAGGCCTTATCCACACATGCAGTCATTATAACAATGGGGAGAGACCAGAAAGATATTTTCCCACGGACCCTCCAGGCAAGCTCTGCATCATGCTGTGCATATTTACAAGCTTGTCTGCCCTCTAATTGCACTTTTATCAGCTAGCCAAGTGTTTCACATTACCTTACAACAACAAACCTGAATACACCAGACCTGCCCTAAATCACTGAATGAAAGGCTGCCTGGGGGGGAGATTGCCCCGCTTCCCAGTCTGCACCTGACTCACACACTGAACAAAGCAGCTCTTCTGCAGCTGGGCTCCCTCTGCTCTGTGTTCAGCTCTCTTCACCCTTCCCCCGGACATTTCCAAATCCCGGGAGGACAGCCCAGACAGGTCGTAAAAAGTGGACTTGTCCGGGCAAAAGAGGACGCCTGGTCAGCCTACTGTTGAAGGAGACATGGGAAAGTGAGACCAGCCCCCACAAAAGTGTTGTTGAGCATATGACCCAGTTACAGGAATTAATTTCTAAGGTGATGCCTCTAGAATACCTCCTGTGTGCCCAAGAAGCACAAAGCAGGGTATATGTGACAATGGGTGATTGGATTAGGACTGCAGACTCTTAAGCTGGCCATACACTGGCCCGATTTGCCGCCGATTCGACAGCAGATTCGATCACTGGGATCGAATCTGCTGCCAATCTTTCGCGCTAAACGCACCCGCCAATCCAATTTCCTCCCGAAATCGGATCGGTCCGTCGATCGCACCGTGCGGGTTACTTACGTCAATCGCCCGCGGGTAGGGAGCGCGTTGCTAGCGGCGGCCGATCCGATACAGTTATAAATTATCTGACGCTGGCTCCCGGGCATCTTCTCCGCGCTGCACCGCTCTTGCTTCCATCCCAGCGTGCATTAACTTCCTGTGTCACTCCAGTGACCAGGAAGTTCAGATAGAGGGTGCTCTATTTGAACTTCCTGGTCACGGAGTGACACAGTGTACGCTGGGATGCGGAGCGGGGTGCAGCGTGGAGAAGAGGACCCGGAGCCAGCTTCAGGTAATGTATGCAGGGGGGGGGGGGCAGGCGGCAGCGGCGGCTGCACAGATTGTGATCGGTTTCAGGCTGAAATCGATTCACAATCTGTTTGCAGTAAAGGCAGCCATACGATCCCTCTCTGATCAGATTCGATCAGATAGGGAGGGATCTGTCAGCTGGTCGATCTAATGGCAAATCGACCAGTGTATGACTAGCTTTATGCACAGTGCTGTATTTGCTGTCCCATAGAAAGTTCACCTTCCTCCACACTCTGGAGACATCAGAGATGCACCTTATCAGCATTAAGCCATTCATCATCTAGGCTACTCTGTGGCTCTCAGCAGGGGGCAGTCGGCTAGGCACCACAGAGGAGGGCTGGTATTATGCTTGTACCCCATGTGAGGCAGTTGTGTGTTTGTAGAAGGAAGAGCAGCCCCAGGATCTGTGGTGAGCCAGGAGAATCTCCCATGCGGCCAGGAACCAGAGAGGACTTACTGTAACTTAGAGGGTCCCACGGCCCTGGACTGTTGTATTGCTTGTTTGGATACTGGATGTGGTGACCGATGAGAACTGCACCGATTGGGACTGCTGGGATCTGTTGTGCACCTCTTGGACTTCTGCTATTTGTGGAACTACTGGGACTTTGGGACTTGTGGTGTTTTGCCTGTGAAGCTGGGATTTGGGACTCTTTGGTAGGGGGAATCTGTGGTACTCCCTTGTGGATTGTCTAGTAATATTTTGAACTTTTGTGTGAACTGCGTGTCCAATGAATGCCCCACCAGTCGGGTCTTGTTTAATCTGCCGGTATACACTGTGTCTCGGTGCTCTGTGGTCTCAGAACCATCACAGTATATAATTTGTCAGCCCGGATAAGAGAGTTCCAGCTTGGGGACAGAGTACTGATATACCCACCATGGAGAGCAAATTCTTGGCCAGGTGGCAGAGTCCATATGAAATATTTGATAAGGTTGGGGATGTAAACTATAAACTTAACCAACCTGGGAGGAAAAAACCATACCAGGTTTACCACATCAATTTGTTAAAACCCTCCCTGGGGAGAGAAACAGTCAATGTCTGCCATAGTGAGCATGAGTGTAAAATCCCAGGTTGATGTAAATTGTGTAAACATAGCACCCAACCTTTCCAGGTCACAGACCCTACAAACCAAGAAATTCTTCCAGAGAAACTTTTTCGGAGTTGCCTGGGCTCACCGTTCTGATAGAGCAGGACATTGTCACTGAGACCAGTGTAAAGGTGTTTTGTAAAGCCTACCATATCCCAGAAGCCAGTAGAAAAGCCATTTCAGAGGAGATAAAAAGGATGTAGAAGTTGCATGTCATTGAGAAATCACAGAGCGAATAGTCGAGTCCAATGTATTGGTACCAAAGCCTAATGGAACTCTGCAATTCTGCAATGACTTCTGGAAATTAAATGAAGTCTCTAAGTTTGATAGGTATCCCATGCCAAGAGTTGATGAACTGATATAAAGGCTATATAACCACACTGGATTTGACAAAAGGGTACTGCAGTTTCCCCTGGTCAAAGCTGCCCGTAAGAAGACTGCATTTCCTACTCCAGGGGGTCAGTTCCATTAAAAACGAATGCTGTTTGGATTACAGACTGCTCCAGACACTTTTCAGTGAGTCGTGAATAGAGTTGGGCCAAACGGTTCGCCTGCGAACGGTTCCATGCAAACTTCAGTGGTTCGCGTTCGCATCCCGCAGGCGAACTTTTGCGGAAGTTCGGTTTGCCCCATAATGCACCATGAGGGTCAACTTTGACCCTCTACATCACAGTCAGCAGGCCCAGTGTAGCCAATTAGGCTACACTAGCCCCTGGAGCCACTCCCTGCCCCCTAATAAAAGGCAGGCAGCGGCGGCCATTACGCTCACTCGTGTGCCTGCGTTAGAGTAGGGCAAGCTGCTGCAGACTGTCTCTCATAGGGAAAGATTAGTTAGGCTTAGCTTGTTCCTGGCTGCATACCTGTTCTGTTCAGTGAGCCCACTGGATACCTGCATACCTGTTCAGTGAACCTGCCACTGCATACCTGTACTGTGAACCCACCACTGCATACCTGTACTGTGAACCCACCACTGCATACCTGTTCAGTGAACCCACCACTGCATACCTGTACTGTGAACCCACCACTGCACACCTGTTCAGTGAACCCACCACTGCATACCTGTTCTGTTCAGTGAGCCCACTGGATACCTGCATACCTGTTCAGTGAACCTGCCACTGCATACCTGTTCTGTGAACCCACCACTGCATACCTGTTCTGTGAACCCGCCACTGCATACCTGTTCAGTGAACCTGCCACTGCATACCTGTTCAGTGAACCTGCCACTGCATACCTGTTCAGTGAACCTGCCACTGCATACCTGTTCAATGAACCTGCCACTGCATACCTGTTCAGTGAACCTGCCACTGCATACCTGTTCAGTGAACCTGCCACTGCATACCTGTTCAGTGAACCTGCCACTGCATACCTGTTCAGTGAACCTGCCACTGCATACCTGTTCAGTGAACCTGCCACTGCATACCTGTTCAGTGAACCTGCCACTGCATACCTGTTCAGTGAACCTGCCACTGCATACCTGTTCAGTGAACCCGCCACTGCATACCTGTTCAGTGAACCTGCCACTGCATACCTGTTCTTTGAACCCACTACTGCATACCTGTTCAGTGAACCCACCACTGCATACCTGTTCAGTGAACCCGCCACTGCATACCTGTTCAGTGAACCCGCCGCTGCATACCTGTTCAGTGAACCTGCCGCTGCATACCTGTTCTGTTCAGTGAACCCGCCACTGCATACCTGTTCTGTTCAGTGAACCTGCCACTGTATTCCTGTTCAGTGAACCTGCCACTGCATACCTGTTCAGTGAACCTGCCACTGCATACCTGTTCTGTGAACCCACCACTGCATACCTGTTCTGTTCAGTGAACCCGCCACTGCATACCTGTTCTGTTCATCAGCCAGGCGACCATATGGGCTGTAAAGCCACCAAAACCTGCACTTTCGCCATGGTGCACACCAGTCCAGCACGGCCGTCACTACACAAACAGCTGTTTGCGGTGCGTTACACGGTGAGTTTGGTGTGTCAGTGTGAAGCAGTACCTTAATTACACTACCTGATTGATGTATACACATGCAAGATGTTTTAAAGCACTTTAGGCCTGTCATTTAGCATTCAATGTGATTTCTGCCCTTAAAACGCTGCTTTGCGTCAAATCCAGATTTTTCCCGGGGACTTTTGGCATGTATCCCACTCCTCCACCTGGGGGTCCAGGTGTTAGACCCCTTGAAACATCTTTTCCATCACTTTTGTGGCCAGCATAATTTTTTTTTTTCAAAGTTCGCATCCCCATTGAAGTCTATTGCGGTTCGCAAACTTTTACGCGAACCGAACCTTACGCGGAAGTTCGCGAACCCGGTTTTCGAACCTAAAATCGGAGGTTCGGCCCCACTCTAGTCGTGAACAAACTGTTGCGTCCCACACCAAAATTATGCTTCGGTGACATTATTTTTAGCATGGATTGGGAGTCTCACCTTCTAAAGTTACAGGCAGTTCTGGATTCTTTTAAAAAAAGGTTTCACATGGAATCCAGAGAAGTGTGCAATCGGGATGAAGGAAGCAAAGTATCTTGGATACATCATTGGTCGAGGGTTGGTAAATCCCCAGGTTAACAAGATAGAGGCAATTCAGAACTGGCCCCGTCCTGGGAATTGTGGGTTATTACCAATGGTCTGTTCCCAATTTTTCCACTCTCGCTGCTCCCCTGTCTGACCTAATGAAAGGGCAAAAAACAGTCATGATATACTGGAATGCAGCTGCAGAAAAAGCATTAAAGTCTGCATTATGTCAGCATCCTGTGTTGGTAGCCCCTGATTTCTCTTGGGAGTTTGCCGTTCAGACTGGCACTTCTGATGTTTGGGTTGCAGCAGTTCTGTCACAGGTCATTGAGGGAGAGGAACATCCAGTAGTTTTTCTCAGCCGAAAATTGACCGCTGCTGAGAGTAACTGTGCGGTGGTGGAGTGAAAGTGTCTGGATATAAAGTGGGCTCTAGACTCTCTGCGCTATTACCTTTTTGGGGAGGAAGTTTTAGGTTGGTCGGATGAGGAGAAATAATACCACTAATGCCCGGGTCACACAATGGTTTCTCTCTCTTCAGGAGTTCAATTTTGTGGTGGAACACAGGCCAGGTAAGGTCCTAGGGTTGCCACCTCACCCCTTTAAATACCGACACATCTAAGTTACACAGGTTCTGGGGCTACTCACTCATCAGTGCCTAAACTGCATCTAACGAGCTACAAGGCATGTATAATGTGCCGGTATTTAAAGGGATGAGGTGGCAAGCCTGGGTACACCAGAATGTGGAAGCCTTTTCCAGGGTGCATTGTCTAGGGCCTTATGGTGCCTCCGCCCCATGGAGTTGAGGCAGTGGGAGAGGATGATATGTACAGGAATGCTTTGACAGGTCCTGGATGTTCCATTTTTCCCACCTATATTGTTTGGTCACAATGAATCCTGTCTGTATCTGGATTTTGGATAAGCAACCAGGGTTGCAATTTTGATAGTAGTTTGCAGGGCTGGACTCAGGGGTGAGAAGGATGGAATGGTTGGTCCTCTCACCCCACCCAGATACAGACCATGCTTTCCCCCCTGCCCAGCTGTAAGGGAGGTGATAAGTCAGGTGCAGACCTGTGCACTCTGGCTGAGTGTGCGCAGCATTGAGCTGCAAGCCTGTGTGTGTGCAGCGGTGAGCTGCAGGAGGATTTATGCTACAAGTTTCTGGAGTAATATCCCCAGCTTTCAGAGAGGAAACAAGGATGGACTGTACATGATTTTCGGACTTTCTTTTCCTGAGGAGTATACTCTTGCTGTGGAGTGTGGACATTTGGATTAGGGATGAGCAGAAATTATGCTTATGCGTAATTATGCCCAAACGACCACAATACGCCCATCGGCGGTGGCGGCGGGCGTGGTTATGCACCAATCGCGTCACACGATCACGCGCCGGCGACAGGCTCCGCCCCCCTTGCGCAGTAACCCGCCGGCCATTCCGAAGCGCCGGCGGGTTACTAGCTCCGAGATCGCGGCAAACAAAGTGTATAATATGATTTGTAATGTATACAAAGCGTATTAAACAGGTTGCCTCCGGCCCTGGTGGTCCCAGTGATCGGGGGACCACCAGGGCAGGCTGCAGCCACGAAGGTAAGCACCTAAGCACACTGATCTCCCCCTCCCCCTTCCCTCTGATCGCCCACAGCACCCCTCAGACCCCTGTTTGCACCCAATCACCCCCCTAATCACCCATCAATCACTCCCTGTCCCTATCTGTCAACGCAATTTTTTTTTTAGTCCCTAAACTGCCCCCTGGGGGCTCCTGATCACCCCCGATCACCCCCCCCCCCCACACACACACACACACTCTCAGATCCTCCCCAGCCCCCCCCCCCCCTCCCCTGTGTACTGTATACATCTATCCTCCCCTGTAATCACCTGTCAATCACACGTCGATCACCACCTGTCACTGCCACTTATCAGATCAGACCCTAACCTGCCTCTTACAGGCATCTGATCACCCTCCCACACCATCAGATCGCCGGCAGACCTACCCTCAGATCACCTCCAAAGTGCATTGTTTACATCTGTTCTGCCATCTAATCACCCACTGATCACCCACCAATCACCCATCAATCACCTCCTGTCAACCCCTGTCACTGCTACCCATCAGATTAGACCCCTATCTGCCCCTAGGGCACCCAATCACCCGCCCACACCCTCAGAACGCCCTCAGACCCCAGCCCTGATCACCTCGCCAGTGCATTGCTTGCATCTATTCCCCCCTCTAATCACACCTTGAGAAACCCATCAATCACCTCCTGTCACCACCTGTCACCCCCTAGCACACCTACCCATCAGATCAGGCCCTAATTTGCCCCATGTGGGGCTCCTGATCACTCGGCCAAACCCTCAGATCCCCCTCAGACCCCCTTCCGATCACCTCCCCAGTTCATTGATTGCATCTATTTTCCCCTCTAACCACCCCCTGAGACACCCATAAATCATCTCCTGTCACCCCCCCCTAGCACTCCTATCCATCAGATCAGGCCCAATACAACCTGTCATCTAAGAGGCCACCCTGCTTATGACCGTTCCACAAAATGCGGCCCCTCATAGACCACCTGTCATCAAAATTTGCAGATGTTTATACCCCTGAACAGTCATTTTAAGGCATTTGGTTTCCAGACTACTCACGGTTTTGGGCCCGTAAAATGCCTGGGCAGTACAAGTGACCCCATTTTAGAAAGAAGATACCCCAAGGTATTCTGTTAGGTATATGACGAGTTCATAGAAGATTTTATTTTTTGTCACAAGTTAGCGGAAATTGATTTGTATTGTTTTTTTTTTTTTCCACAAAGTGTCAATTTCCGCTAACTTGTGACATAAAAAAAATCTTCTATGAACTGACCATACTCCTAACAGAATACCTTAGGGTGTCTTCTTTCTAAAATGGGTTTACTTGTGGAGTTCCCGTACTACCCTGGCATTTTAGGGGCTCTAAACCGCGAGGAGTAGTCTAGAATCCAAATGCCTCAAAATGACCTGTGAATAGGACGTTAGGCCCCTTAGCGCACCTAGGTTGCAAAAAAGTGTCACACATGTGGTATCGCCGTACTCAGGAGAAGTAGTATAATGTGTTTTGGGGTGTATTTTTATACATACCCATGCTGGGTGGGAGAAATCTCTCTGTAAATGGACAATTGTGTGTAAAAAAAAAAATAAAAAAAATTGTCATTTACAGAGATATTTTTCCCACCCAGCATGGGTATGTGTAAAAATACACCACAAAACACATTATACTACTTTTCCTGAGTACGGCGGTACCGCCTGTGTGGCACTTTTTTGCACCCTAAGTGCGCTAAGGGGCCCAAAGTCCAATGAGTACCTTTAGGATTTCACAGGTCATTTTGCGACATTTGGTTTAAAGACTACTCCTCATGGTTTAGGGCCCCTAAAATGCCAGGGCAGTATAGGAACCCCACCAATGACCCCATTTTAGAAAGAAGACACCCAAAGGTATTCCGTTAGAAGTATGGTGAGTTCATAGAAGATTTTATTTTTTGTCACAAGTTAGCGGAAAATTACTTTGTGAAAAAAAACAATTAAAATCAATGTTCGCTAACTTGTCTCTATGGGGAGGATCCGATTTGCGCATGACGTCATGTCGGCGACGTCATGTGCGATCCTCCCCATAGAGAAGTCCGGAGCTGTGTGGGGAGGCTGCGCCAATCGCTGGATCCAGGCTGGGTAATGTATAAACGGGGGAGTGGAGGCGATTAAAGGGTGCCGGAGACTTCTTCTAGCTAGCCTAGTGCTAGCTAGAGGATTTACAGCCATTAGGAACATTTTTCGTTCGGGCAAAAATTGACAAAACCTCCTGAGTGGCGTAACGCTCAGGAGGTTAGTACTTTGTCTTGGCTAACTAACACTAACACTAACTCCATATTGCATCTCACAATGTAGCTTACTTACACATACAGTAACCTGTCTGTAATCTTAGGGAATATTTGAAATTGTATGTGTAACTTCCCTAATAATTTCCTGCCTCTTAGACTCCCAGGGTTTTATTACACGTGTTTTTAGCACTTATGCACAATGTTAAGCCTGTTTTTCATGGAAGCATGATATATGGTGATCAAAGAACACACCTGTGCTAAAATGTATGCACTGATGTGTCTTTTGGTTGTTCAGCAATGACCAAAACTAGGCTGAGCATTATGTGGACTCCAATCACAGCCTCCGCCAGACGTCAGGGCGGGATTTCCCTGCACTTATACTGGATGTGTAAGCGGCATCTCTTCAGTGGAATGCAGCGTGACCAAGGGTCCAGCAGGACATGAAACAGCCATCGCTAGGCCCACCGTTCTCTCTTATCTCCCACCTCCTCCACTGACAGACTGCACAGCAATGATTGAGGTACACTGACGTTGCTTGGTTCTTGTTACCACCATTTGCACACTTAAACCCACTTTGGTACAAACGGAAGGTGCACGTTCATTCGTTTCTCCCTGTTACAACTAATGTTCACAAATCTGTGTTAGGGCTTGTTCACATTATAAGCCCTATTTCACGATTTTTAAAATCCCCTTAAAAGCGCTTGTGCAATGTTGTGCTGAAAGCTTTCTTTAGAAATGTTGGCACATATTGATAGGATAGCATCTTGCAGTTGATGGAGATTTGTGGGATGCACATCCAGGGCATGAAGCTCCCGTTCCATCACATTGGGATGAGATCTGGTGACTGTGGGGGCCATTTTAGTACAGTGAACTCCTTGTCATGTTCAAGAAACCAATTTGAAATAATTCGAGCTTTGTGACATGGTGCATTATCCTGCTGGAAGTAGCCATCAGAGGATGGGTACATGGTGGTCATAAAGTGATGAACATGGTCAGAAACAATGTTCAGGTAGCCCATGGCATTTAAACGATGCCCAATTGGCACTAAGGGGCCTAAAGTGTGTCAAGAAAACATCCCCCACACCATTACACCACCATCAACAACAAGGCATGATGGATCCATGTTTTCATTCTGTTTACGCCAAATTATGATTCTATCGAGACTCCTCAGACCAGGCAACATTTTTCCACTTTTCAACTGTCCAATTTTGGTGAGCTCGTGTAAATTGTAGCCTCTTTTTCCTATTTATATTTGAGATGAGTGGTACTGGTGGGGTCTTCTGCTGTTGTAGCCCATCCACCTCCAGATTGTGCATGTTGTGGCTTCACAAACAGTTTGCTGCATACCTCGGTTGTAACAAGTGGTTATTTTAGACAACTTTGCTCTTCTATCAGCTTGAATCAGTTGGCCCATTCTCCTCTGACCTCTGGCATCAACAAGGCATTTTCGCCACACGACTGCCGCATACTGAGTGTTTTTCTCTTTTAACACCATTCTTTGTAAACCCTAAAAATGATTGTGAGTGAAAATCCCAGTAACTGAGCAGATTGTGAAATACTCAGACCAGCCCTCTGGCAACAACAACCAGTGGTGCTCATCCAATATTCGGGTATCCAGGGATGCTCGGATGTGCCTCATCCACGAATTCGGAAATCCGCGTGGTTGCAAAAAAAAATCCGCATTCGGCCCCGCCGCATGCGGATTTTCGTCCGCGTCCACGCAACCACGCGGATTTTTTCCCGTGAATGGCGTAATCACGCGCGGACTCACGCCCGGAGGCGGATTTTCTTTTAACGTTAATAACAAAGCCCCCATACATGCTACAGTCCCCCAAATAGCATGGATTATCGAGGTGATAAGGGGCAACATAACTTCAACATAAATTCCCCCCAAAAATTTTCTTCTAGAGAAAATGGATTTTAAAGTGAAATCAACACTTTAAATGGGGCTATTAATTGGTAATAAGTGGTTTTAAAAGGGATATACGCGTTAAGCAGTCAAAGAGGTGAAGGCGAGTTCCAATGGCACTTGGCGGCGATGGTACCGCTGGAGGAGGATGAGTGGCTGACGGCAAAAAGGCTCCAGAGAGGTGTTTTTTTTTTTTTTTTTTTTTTTTTTTTTTCCCAGCAATTAGCAATGACATCGCAGCAGAGTTGTCAGTGGACACGGGCAGTGTGAACGCAGAGTGCAGTGGTGGTAGCGACTGAGTCAGGAGAAGGACTATGCGGGCGGTCAGTTCAGCAGCACAGAAGGACCACGGCAACATACTGGTGGTAGTAATAGCAGCACAGCGTCATAGTGCTGGCCCAAAAATTAAATGCACCCGGTGACCCGGGCAGTGTGAACGCAGAGTGTAGTAGCGACTGAGTCAGGAGGACAAAGCGGGTGGTCAGTTCAGCAGCAGCAGCACAGTAGTAGTAGCACAGCGTCATAGTGCTGGCCAAAAAATTAAATGCACCCGGCGACCCGGGCAGTGTGAACGCAGAGTGTAGTAGCGACTGAGTCAGGAGGACAAAGCGGGCGGTCAGTTCAGCAGCAGCAGCACAGTAGTAGTAGCACAGCGTCATAGTGCTGGCCAAAAAATTAAATGCACCCGGCGACCCGGGCAGTGTGAACGCAGAGTGTAGTAGCGACTGAGTCAGGAGGACAAAGCGGGCAGTCAGTTCAGCAGCAGCAGCACAGTAGTAGTAGCACAGCATCATAGTGCTGGCCAAAAAATTAAATGCACCCGGCGACCCGGGCAGTGTGAACGCAGAGTGTAGTAGCGACTGAGTCAGGAGGACAAAGCGGGCGGTCAGTTCAGCAGCAGCAGCACAGTAGTAGTAGCACAGCGTCATAGTGCTGGCCAAAAAATTAAATGCACCCAGCGACCCGGGCAGTGTGAACGCAGAGTGTAGTAGCGACTGAGTCAGGAGGACAAAGCGGGCGGTCAGTTCAGCAGCTCAGGAGGACCATGGCAACTTACTGGTAGTAGTACCATAACACCAAAAAATTAACCAAGGTAGGCACTAGGCAGGTAGTAAATGTCTTTATAAAGGCAGGCATAGTTAACAACAGCACATGCAGCAGCCACTTCATGTCCCCCTGTGTCCGACAATAGGGGCCAGGAACTCACCTTCCACCCAAGCCTGGTTGATTTTCAGGAAGGTGAGTTTGTCCACAGAGGCGTGGGAGAGCCGAGAGCGCTTCTCTGTGACCACGCCACCGGCCGCACTAAAGCATCTCTCTGAGAGGACACTGGAAGGAGGGCAGGATAGGAGTTCCAGGGCGTACTGGGAAAGCTCGCTCCAGATGTCCAGTCTCTTGACCCAGTACTCAAGGGATCCACGGGGCTGTCGGTGTCATTGAGCCCGCTGGATGACCCCATATAGTCAGACACCATGGTGGTCAGTCGTTGCTTGTGCTGGTTGGTGGTGGATGCTGTGGCGGGCACCTCTGTTCTGGGCTGCTGCACTGCAAACAGGCTCTTGCTTAGGCTCTTCAGGTCTCCGGGGCGCCAGTTGCTGCTGCTGCTGCTGCTGGTGGTTGTTGTTGTGCTGCTAGTGGCAATGGCAGGCACCTCTTGCTGGCTTGGCAGAGCAGTTACAGTGGATGTGGAAGGCTGGGGGAATGCTTCCAGTAGTCTGCGCACAAGGGCCTCCTTCAACTCCCTTGTGCGTTGCTCGGTGGTGGATGGCGTCATTAAGTCTCCCAGCTTCCCCTTCAGACGGGGATCAAGCATCAAGGTAATCCTAGAGATGAGCCGAAATTTTCGAAATTTCGAACTGCTTTTATTACGCATGCGAAATTTAACATTACGACCCAAATTCGTAATTTCGTAATTAATTTTCAAATCGTAATTTACAATTTCGTATTCGAAATTTCACTCCCCGTAATGACGAATTTCGTGTCTCCAACCAAAATTTTACTTTTTCAGGTTTGTAAGGGTTTCTATCCCTCTAGATGCCTAAAATGAATAGCACAGCCAGCCAGCCTCCTCCTCCTCCTCCTCCTCCTCCTCCTCCTCCTCCTCCTCCTCCTCCTCCCCCTCCTCCCCCTCTCTCTCTCTCTCTCTCTCTCTCTCTCCTCTCTCTCTCTCTCTCTCTCTCTCTCTCTCTCTCTCTCTCTCTCTCTCTCTCTCTCTCCTCTCTCTCTCTCTCTCTCTCCTCTCTCTCTCTCTCTCTCTCTCTCTCTCTCTCTCTCTCTCCTCTCTCTCTCTCTCTCTCTCTCTCTCTCTCTCTCTCTCTCTCTCTCTCTCTCTCTCTAGATTTGTAGTATTTCAAAACCATACTCACATTCATGACATGTCCAGGGATCAAACCCAGGCCAACCACTTGGAAGACAGCTATGCTCACCACCATACCACCAAACACACACTAAATAGACTGCTAACCTAAATCTTACTTGTAGACAGTCATATGAGACACATGCTGGGTGCAGGGCTTTGTGATTGGACCATGGACCATGCGATAGAGTGAGGTGCAAAAATGAAATCATGCCTAGCAGAGGATGGTTTCACAATGCTAAATGCTAGGCTGGCTGTGGTGCAATTGGTTAGTGCGTCTGGCTGGTAACAGCAAGGTTACAGGTTCGATTCCATCCAGGCATGTCTTTTCCTTTTGCGTTCAACAGTTGTCCAAACAGAGCCAACAGAGCCCCAGATAGCCATGTAGAGTTAGGTCACAGCTAGCCTGGCTGTGGTAAATTCGGGTAGTGTGTCTGGCTGGTAACAGCAAGGTTACAGGTTCGATTCCATCCAGGCATGTCTTTTCCTTTTGCGTTCAACAGTTGTCCAAACAGAGGGCTTGGCAGTGCTGAGGCTTGGCGCTGCTGCTGCCGAGGCGGGCTTGCTTTCCGGGTGCTGAGGGAGTGTCGTGACAGGACCCTTCTGCATCCCCCCCTGATCCCGCGTGGTGGCACCACTAGCTGGGCTGATGCGCTCTTGTCCTCCCTCCCTTCATCAGTGTCACCCAGTGGGCCGTAAAGGACAACTCCACGAGTCCATGGTCACGTGGACCCGCTTGCCCACAGAGTAGTCCAGGGAACGGGCCACGTTTTCCACCGCAAACTTGTGGAGTGCTGGGATCGCGCTCCTGCTGAAATAGTGGCGACTGGGGACTTGCCACTCGGGGATGCCAAATTGGAGCAGCGTCCGCATGGCGCTCCCCTCCTGCACCAGGGAGTAGGGAAGCAGCTGTGATGCCATGGCCCGGCCAGCAAGCCATTTAGTTTGCGGATCCACCTGTGGCTTGGAGGCAGAGGCTTGGTCAGACCCTGAAAGGTGTCGCTCAGCAGGGTCTGACGACGCTGGGATGCAGGGGAGACAGAGGAGAGAGACGAACACTGGCTGCCAGCCTCAATGTATGTGTCCTGAGCAGCCGAGGGTGGAAGAGCGCTTGCGTGCTACTACTGCTGCTGTGGGGGATTCACACCCTGAGGGAGGGAGGATGCTGCTTCGCTGGTGGGCCTTCTGCTCTCAGGAACCCCTGCCAGCAGTGCCTGCTTCCTCTTAAAGTCCGCATACTCGCGGCAGTGGCGGCTTCTCAGGTGGCCCTGGAGGGATGAGGTACCCATCTTGCTCAGACTTTTCCCACGGCTCAATCTTTTGCTGCATAACCTGCACACCGCATACCTTTTGTCATCAGTACATTCCTCAAAGCAATCCCACACTGGTGACTTTAATTTACTGCGGCCCCCACTAGCAGAGGGTGCAGCGGAGCAATGTGTGGTAGTAGTTGCCGGGGGTTGCATGGTGGTGGTGCCGGGCTGAAGCAGTGTCCTGTCTACTTCCTCCACGCCCACTGCTGCCGATGCCCTGCCCCTGCCTGACATATGGCGATATCCTTGCCTAGGCCGAGGTGACTCGTCATCCTGCTCTGACCATTCTTCCACGGACTCAGCAGGCTGCACATAGTTAGGGTCCACAACGTCATCATCAGCAGCATCATCATAATCCAGCTCTTCCTCTGACTCCCCCGCCTCCTCTTCTGTCCCTACATCCCCAGACACAGACCCCTCTTCTTCATCACCAGAACTCAACAACGCTTGTGATTGTGGCCCGATCTCAATCTCTGCCACATCAGTCCCCAGTAAGTCCTGTGCTTCTGCATCAGCAGGTTCCCAGATGCCGGACTGAGGGACAGAACGCTGTCATCCTGGGAGGGCTGCTGACCAGTGGGTGCTGGGGTGGATGTCACAACAAGCGTGGGATGTTGGCTGCTGCTGCTACTGCTTGGAGTGGTGCTCACAGTAGAGGTCTGGGAGGAAGTCATGATGTCCATGAGTACGTCAGGTTCCATTTGCTCAACCACCACACGGGGACCAGAAACTTTAAAATATTTGGACAATGGCGTCCGCTGACTCGGCCCAGGCTTTGCTGCCCCTTTTCTGCTGCATCACGACCACGTACAGCTGGGCGTCCTCTCCCTGGACGTGGAGCAGTCCCAGAAGTGGCTGAGGCAATTGAACTCCCTTTCCTCTCACCCCGCGAAACCCTGCCAGGCATGTTGCTAGTAATGAATCACTGGATGCAGTGGGCACAGTACAAGGTCACTGAAGGATGCAGTGGGCACAGTACAAGGTCACTGAAGGATGCAGTGGCCACAGTACAAGGTCACTGAAGGATGCAGTGGGCACAGCAGTGGGCACTGGATATACAACTAGGTCACTGAAGGATGCAGTGGCCACAGTACAAGGTCACTGAAGGATGCAGTGGGCACTGGATATACAACTAGGTCACTGAAGGATGCAGTGAGCACAGTACAAGGTCACTGAAGGATGCAGTGGGCACAGTACAAGGTCACTGAAGGATGCAGTGGCCACAGTACAAGGTCACTGAAGGATGCAGTGGGCACAGCAGTGGGCACTGGATATACAACTAGGTCACTGAAGGATGCAGTGGCCACAGTACAAGGTCACTGAAGGATGCAGTGGGCACAGCAGTGGGCACTGGATATACAACTAGGTCACTGCAGGATGCAGTGGCACAGTACAAGGTCACTGCAGGATGCAGTGGGCACAGTACAAGGTCACTGCAGGATGCAGTGGGCACAGTACAAGGTCACTGAAGGATGCAGAGGCCACAGTACAAGGTCACTGAAGGATGCAGTGGGCACAGCAGTGGGCACTGGATATACAACTAGCTCACTGAAGGATGCAGGGGCCACAGTACAAGGTCACTGAAGGATGCAGTGGGCACAGCAGTGGGCACTGGATATACAACTAGGTCACTGAAGGATGCAGTGGGCACACAAGGATGTCACACTGTGTAATGAGATGCTCATATGCCAGCGAGCGAGCAGTGGGCACTGGGCACGGCACAAGGTCACTGACAGAATGAATGAACAGCGCTGGCAGAGAGTGGCGGCGCCGGCGGTGTGACTGGCTGCCTGCAAATAGTACAAGTGTATAACTGTCACTGGAATATACAAGTGAACTCTGCAGCTGCACTAACCTGCCTGCCTGCACTCTACACACAGATAATCCCCACTCCCACTACACTGCAGCACTGAACCTGCCTGCACAGCACTACACACAGTTAAATAATCACTAGACTCCCACACTCCCACTACACTACACTGACTACAACTAACTACAGCAATCACTCACTGACTAGCTAACTGTGTACAGTATAAGAACAGTGTTAGCAAAAAAAAACGCTTTGTTTTTAACACAATAAATGCACTTGCTCAAACAACAATGGCCTGGAGATAATCCTCTCAGCACCACAGTCTAGTAGCAAGGACAGAGCTTTTCCATCATGGCCGCCGCTTTATATTCAGGAGGGGAGGGCATAGCTCCCCTCCTGTGATTGGTTGCTAGGGCCTGGCTGGGGCACTCTGATTGGCCTGCAATGTGTCACTTCCGCATAGTTTGACGCATTTCCGCAAACCACGACTTCAGCCCCGGGTTTCACGAGCGTGAATGCGGATTTCTGTCCGCATTCACGCAAAGCCGAAGTAGATTTTCGTGGTTGAAAATCTATTCACGGATTTTCGTGTCCGAGGCGGAATGCGTCAAAATGGTCGTGAATCCACGCGTAAGCGTGATCACGACCTGGCGGTGAGCACCACTGCGGGTATCCAAACTACCCAGATAATCCAAACTTTTTCCACTATTCAAACTTTGAATAGCAATTCGGATATTTTTTAAAATCCGAATAGACTATCCGAGCAAACTTTGATTTCCCATCTGAAATCCGGGCGGATAGTTGGTTCAAATATCTGAGCAGAAGCCAAAATCACCTTCAATGGCAAAAATCCCTTTCGAAGGCATTCAGGCCAAGAAAAAGAGAGAGATTTTTAAGTCCCCACATCACCGATAAGTGTTTCCCTTTAAAAAAACATGCTACATGCCTCATTTACCCTAAAAAAAAGTTTTACAAGCAATTTAAAGCCCACTTCC
>NC_090657.1:133998086-134025586 GCF_040937935.1 Hyperolius riggenbachi
GGGTGGGCGGGTGGGTCTTCAAAACTTTTCTACGGGGCCCTGTGTCCGCCAAACTCCTCCCCTGCCCTTATATCCTGCCTGACCCCTCCCAGCCAATCAGGGCTAAGCCCGGGAAAGCTTGAGCTAGCCCACAAAAATTAACCCCTTAACCACTCCAGTCACTCTGCCCCACAGCGAAGATGTTATTGACCGAACACCTACCTCCGGAGCCTTACCCCTCCAAAATGACAGAGAGGGATACCTCACCCTAGGGAGGCCTCCCACAGACGTAAGGCCCTTTGAATTCCTTCCTCTAGACCCAAGGCCCACAGATCAATGCCTACAGCATTAAAGTGCACCTTGTCCCTCCTCAAAAATAAATCGGACTCGTGTAACATCTTCCAGCCCTTGTAGTTTAAATAGAAATGCCAAAGTCGTGATTTTTTTGTGCCATGTCTGATGGCGAAATCCCTTTTGCATATAGCTCCCCCATGAAAAACAAAAGTAAGCAACACCTGTCCTCTACCAATGTGCACCTTCCCACCTGATCCACCAAGGTGTCCCATTGGCGCCAGACCGCTGAATATGCTGTCCACGTCCCTTTTGTCACTGATCTTTGTATCAGTCATCCAACTGACTCAAGGGAAGCCTCCACACTTCTTCTGGGCAAGGGACCCAATCTCGATCTGCCCCTGGAGCTGCCGCCCAGAACCTGTCCCACTGAAATTGGGAAAGTGCGTCAACACCCGGCAAATGTTTAGCAAAAATGTACATATTGTAACGTAGGCAAACCAATACCAAATGTCTTAGCAAACGGATGACTGGAGGGGAGGATGCTGAAATTGTATTAATGGTCATAACAACCCCCAAATTATTGCAGTTGAATCTGATCCGTTTATTGGCCAAGGTCGGGCCCCACAATTCAACCGTTACCACTATGGGGAATAGTTCCAAGAGAACCATGTTCTTCTGAAAACCTTCCTTTAGCCAAGCCTCCAGCCAATGGGCGGCACACCAATGGCCCGCAAAATATGCACTAAAGCCTAAAGCTCCAGATGCATCCGTGAAGAGTTCAAGATCAAAGTTGTCCTAACTCTCATCCATGAATACTGACCGACCGTTGAATTCTGTTAAAAATCGACTCCACACTGTCAAGTCCCCCTTTAACTCCCTCGTCAACCGAATCCTGTAATGAGGTGAACGAGACCCTACTGTTGCTGCCGCCAGACGCCTGCAAAATATATACGCCCCATGCGCATAATCCTGCAGGCAAAGTTGAACTTACCCAACATGGACTGCATGTCCCGTAGAGTCACTTTTTTGGAGCTCAAGCTTGTCATTTGGCAATCGACATTCCATAGTATCCGTATCTATCACAATACCTAAAAACGTAAGCATCGTAGTCGGGCCCTGTTTCTTATCCTCCGCCAGCGGGATACCAAACTTCTCGCATACCCAGCGCATTGTGGCCAGCAAGAAAGCACATTCCCCTGACTCAGGTGGCCCTATGAACAGGAAGTCATCCAAGTAATGTATGACTTAAACTCGTCCCGATACATCCTTTACCACCCATTCCACAAAACTGCTAAAACATTCTAAAAAGGAACAAGATATGGAACAGCCCATGGGTAAGCATTTGTCCACATAAAAAGCACCCTCCCAAAAGCAACTCAACAGGTTGAAACTGGCCGGATTCACAGGTAGTAACCTGAAGGCCGCCTCAAGGTCCGTCTTTGCCATCAAAGCACGGTGGCCGAAACGCTTGACCCAGCCTGCTGCCGCATCAAAACTATATACCACTGAGGTATCTGCTTCTTCTATCCCATCGTTAACAGACATGCCTTTTGGGTCCGATAAATGGTGGATCATGCGGAATGAGTTAGGCTCTTTCATTGGGACAAGACCTAATGGTGACACAATTCAATTCTCTAACGGGCGCTCCTGAAAGGGGCCAGCCATGCACCCTAGGGACACTTCCTTAGCTAACTTGTTGCTAACGACATCTGCATTGGACAAAATTGACTTCAAATTTTTAAAAGGAGGGTGTGAACACCTATCGCATGCGCTTGGAATAACAAAACCTTGGCTAAAACCCACCCACAAAAATTCAGCAGCTTCAATATCTGGGTACCTATCTAGGAAGTTAACCATCCTTTCCACTTTCACTGGAGTCCTCCCTTTTGTTTGTAATATTGCTGGAATGTGCCTTTCCCTGTCGTGAGCACTTAGCTCCCGAATGGGACCCTCCGCAGTGTGTACACTCGTGCTTGAACTTGCATGAGTTACCAAACTTGCATCCACCCTCATTATACCTCCTCCAACATATGCCGGGCTTTCTGTTGGCCAGTTGTCCCTGTGTGGAGGAACCACTGGCCCCTCCTTGAAAGGGGTGATTGTATCTAGAAGGTATCATCAGGTTCATCCACAGAACCATATCTTTGTGCTCCCAGCACACCTCTGGCCGCATTGCTTTTTTCTGCCTGAATTGCTCATCGTAGTGGAGCCAGGCATTTCCACCATATGATCTCTGTGCCTCACTTATGCTGTTCAGATAACAAAAAAGGCCTGAGCAGCATTCAGGATGTTTCTCACCAATGACACTGGCTAATATATAAAAAGCCTGTTGCCAATTCTGAAAAGTTTGCGGAATCAACCGATACTGCCTCCTTTCTTCTTCTTCCTTTTTACTCTCATCTACTTTACCTTTGTCTAAATTAAATTTCTCGAGTGGCAATAGGGAAAATAACTCCACATATTCCCACCTCCAAATCCTCTCTTTTTGTCTCTTGTTTTAAATGGATTCCAAGCGGATCCTCTAATCCTAAATACATTTCAGCTTTTGCCGAATCCGACAACCCCCCACTACTTAATGGAATGGCTACATTAGACGCTGGCCTGCTATTCCCCACCAAGGGTTCTGACACTATGTGGTGACTAGCTGGATGGGGGGACGTTGTGTTACTTACCCAGGCCGCTATCGGCGAGGCCACTGCTGATTCAACCGACTTCTGCAATGCTTCCCTAATCCCTATTAACAATGAATTCACCAAATTCACTGCTGGGTCAGCCGACCCCGTCAACCCTTCCCTGGGGCCCACCGCCCCAACTGGTACTACATGCCGCAGAGCCCTTGTGGATATTTCTGGGCTCAAATGCCGGGGAAGCCTGGATAGGCAAGCTCTGCCCGATGTACCTGATGGCGGAGATGATGGCCCGGGCAGAGCTGCCAACTGCTCCTGCACCCATCCGTTGCCTCTGGACTCAGCTGCAGCGCGGATCCGCTGCACTAAGGCCTCCAGGTCAGCCATTGCAGGTAAGAGATCAGCAGCACTTCTTCCTCTTCAAAACTTTTCTACGGAGCCCTGCATCCGGCAAACTCCTCCCCTGCCCTTATATCCTGCCTGACCCCTCCCATCCAATCAGGGCTAAGCCTGGGAAAGCTTGAGCTATCCCACAAAAATTAACCCCTTAACCACCCCAGTCACTCAGCCAGCCATATCATTAAGGGCCTTCCCTATCCCGTGCTACTCCCTAGTACAGGCCTTACTGTACAGGCAGTGGTGTAGCAATAGGGGTTGCAGAGGTCTCGACCGCATCGGGGCCCTTGGGCCAGAGGGGCACCATAGGACCCTCCCCCAACTGCAGTATTAACTCTTTATTGGTCCTGTGCTTGTAAGGATCACTTCTATAAATGCTTTGAATGATAATACAGTAATCATGAACAAGCTGTTCCCCATCCCATTCTTGCACCCCTGACACTGTCCTTGGCAGGTTTTGGTGCACCATACCAATTGTTATGTATAGAGTATTTGTGGGGGGGGCCCCATGTGAAACCCTGGGGCCCATAGTTCCTTAACTATGCCACTATGTACAGGAGAGGAATCCAAAAGAGGTGACGTGAGCCCACATAGATGAACTGTAACTTGAAGTTCTCTCCTTAAAGGGAGAGAACATTATACCCAAGCTGTATATACTGTTTTGCTGGGGGGGTTGGTGTGCCAGGCTAATCTAAGTTTAAAGATGCTGAATTGCGGTGTGCAATCAGCTGATACAGATGAAGAGTAACTGTGGTTCTCATCCTGGCCACTATATTTGTAGACATTGTGGACTCATTTGTTTGTAGAGATGTCGCGAACCTCCGATTTTCAGTTCGCGAACTTCCGCGGAAAGTTCGGTTCGCGTAAAAGTTGGCGAACCGCAAAAGACTTCAATGGGGAGGTGAAATCTGAAAAATAGAAAAAATTATGCTGGCCACAAAAGGAAATGGAAAAGATGTTTCAAGGGGTCTAACACCTGGAGGAGGGCATAGCGGAGTGGGATACATGCCCAAAGTCCCGGGGAAAAATCTGGATTTGACGCAAAGCAGCGTTTTAAGGGCAGAAATCACATTGCTAAATTGCAGGCCTAAAGTGCTTTCAAACATCTTGCATGGGTATACATCAAATAGGGAGTGTAATTAGAGTTCTGCTTCACACTAACACACCAAACTCACTGTGTAACGCACCGCAAACAGCTGTTTGCGTAGTGACGGCCGTGCTGGACTGGTGCGCACCGTGGCCAGAGTGTAGGCCGTGGCGTTTTTCAAGCCCATGTGGTCGCCGGGCTGTGGTAGCTCAATGATAGAACAACAGTGACTGTCCAGCTGATCAAATTTGGTCTGACCACAATGAAGCAACGACCTTATTATCTTTTGTCTGCCACCCCCACCCGAGACACTCAAATAGCCGGCAGTCATTGCTTCATTGTGATACGCAAGCCCCTTCACCGCGGCAAGGTAATGATCACGAAGGGGGATGGGCACACGTACATGCCTTTTGTTTTTATGTTGCAGCTGCCCGCAGTGCAGACAGAAAAATTAGGCAGGCATGTACATGCACCAGAAAAATTTGTGTAGCTAGGCTACACAGCTAGCAGCGGCCTTAAAAATTCAGGAATCCGTCTAGAGTCCTGGACCCTGTTGGTGGTGGCGGAGAAGGCAATCAAGCGGCCTGCAGGCAGAGATGCTGTGTGTGGGGACTGACTTAGTCTTCGGTCGTGCAGTAGCCCTCCGTGATCCATTCCTCATTCATTTTGATAAAGGTCAGGTACTGAACACTGTCGTGGCTTAGGCGACTTCTCTTCTCAGTAACTATGCCTCCAGCTGCACTGAAGGTCCTTTCTGACAGGACACTTGTGGCAGGGCAAGAGAGAAGTTGTATGGCAAATTGGGACAGCTCTGGCCACAGGTCAAGCCTGCGCAACCAGTAGTCCAAGGGTTCATCGTCGCTTTTCGCAGAGTCTACATCCACACTCAAGGCCAGGTAGTCGGCTACCTGCCGGTCCAGGCGTTGGTGGAGGGTGGATCCAGAAGGACTATGGCGAGGAGTTGGACTAAAGATCGTCCGCATGTCCGACATCACCCTGAGATCACTGAAACATCCTGTCCTTGCCTGTGTGGACTTGGGAGGAGGAGGGTTACTGCCAGTGGTACCTTGATTGCGTTGCGCAGCCACATCACCCTTAAACGCATTGTAAAGCATCATCGACAGCTTGTTCTGCAAGTGCTGCATCCTTTCCGCCTTGTGTTGACTTGGTAACAGGTCCGCCACTTTGTGCCTGTACCGAGGGTCTAGTAGCGTGGCCACCCAATACAGGTCATTCGTCTTGAGTTTTTTGATACGGGGGTCCCTCAGCAGGCTGGACAACATAAAAGAGGACATCTGCACAAAGCTGGATGCAGACGTACTCTCCATCTCCTCTTGCTCTTCCTCAGTGACGGGATGCAACTCCTCTTCCTCACCCCAGCCACCAGGGGCGTAACTAGAAATCACTGGGCCCCCCTGCGAATATTTGGATGCCCCCCCCCCCCCCTATAGGTTCCAAATAATCATAATGGGGCAGCGTTTCACTGTAAATTAATTGTAAAGTGGGCAGCATTTTACCAGACAATCGTAATGTGGGCCAGAAAATCGTAATGTGGGCAGAGTTCACCAGAAAATCGTAATGTGGGCACCAGTCACCAGAAAATTGTAACGTGGACAGCATTCACCAGACAATCGTAATGTGGGCAGCGTTCACCAGAAAATCATAATGTGGGCAGAGTTCACCAGAAAATCGTAATGTGGGCACCAGTCACCAGAAAATCGTAACGTGAGCAGCAGTCACCAGAAAATTGTAACGTGGACAGCATTCACCAGACAATTGTAATGTGGGCAGCGTTCACCAGAATATCGTAATGTGGGACAGAAAATCGTAATGTGGGCAGAGTTCACCAGAAAATCGCAATGTGGGCAGCAGTCACCAGAAAATCGCCATGTGGGCAGCAGTCACCAGAAAATCGCCATGTGGGCAGCAGTCACCAGAAAATCGCCATGTGGGCAGCAGTCACCAGAAAATCGTCATGTGGGCAGCAGTCACCAGAAAATTGCAATGTGGGCATCAGTCACCAGAAAATCCTAATGTGGGCAGCAGTCACCAGAATATCGTAATGTGGGCAGCAGTCACCAGAAAATCGCCATGTGGGCAGCAGTCACCAGAAAATCGCAATGTGGGCATCAGTCACCAGAAAATCCTAATGTGGGCAGCAGTCACCAGAATATCGTAATGTGGGCAGCAGTCACCAGAAAATCCTAATGTGGGCAGCAGTCAGTCACCAGAATATCATAATGTGGGCAGCACACACCAGAAAATCCTAATGTGGGCAGCAGTCACCAGAAAATCCTTATGTGGGCAGCAGTCACCAGAAAATCGCAATGTGGGCAGCAGTCACCAGAAAATCGCAATGTGGGCAACAGTCACCAGAAAATCACAATGTGGGCAGCAGTCACCAGAAAATCGTAATGTGGGCAGCAGACACCTGAAAATCGTAATGTGGGCAGCAGACACCTGAAAATCGTAATGTGGGCAGCAGACACCTGAAAATCGTAATGTGGGCAGCAGACACCTGAAAATCGTAATGTGGGCAGCAGACACCTGAAAATCGTAATGTGGGCAGCAGACACCTGAAAATCGCAATGTGGGCAGCAGACACCTGAAAATCGCAATGTGGGCAGCAGACACCTGAAAATCGTAATGTGGGCAGCAGGCACCAGAAAATCGCAATGTGGGCAGCAGACACCTGAAAATCGCAATGTGGGCAGCAGACACCTGAAAATCGTAATGTGGGCAGCAGACACCAGAAAATCGCAATGTGGGCAGCAGACACCAGAAAATCATAATGTGGGCAGCTGACACCTGAAAATCGTAATGTGGGCAGCAGACACCTGAAAATCGTAATGTGGGCAGCAGACACCTGAAAATCGTAATGTGGGCAGCAGGCACCAGAAAATCGCAATGTGGGCAGCAGACACCTGAAAATCGCAATGTGGGCAGCAGGCACCTGAAAATCGTAATGTGGGCAACAGTCACCAGAAAATCGCAATGTGGGCAGCAGACACCTGAAAATCGTAATGTGGGCAGCAGGCACCAGAAAATCGCAATGTGGGCAGCAGACACCTGAAAATCGCAATGTGGGCAGCAGACACCAGAAAATCATAATATGGGCAGCTGACACCTGAAAATCGTAATGTGGGCAGCAGACACCTGAAAATCCCCCTGCAGAATTTCAGAGCGGCCCCCCGGGGCCCGCTCGTGGCCGGTTTTGGGGGGCTGGAGGGGTGGCAGCATGAGGGGAAAGCCTTGCCCACAGTCGGCGGTGAGAGGGGAAGTTCCTCCTTCTCACTCACCTCGGGGCTCTCCCCTCTGCGCCCCCCTCCAGCTAGTTACCGTCTGTGGGCAGCGGGCCGGGCAGCAGCGGCGGCGGGATGATGTTAAAAGCAAATAAACTTACTCAATGAGACTCCTCCATTTCGTGCCAATGAAAATGAAATCTTTATTCACTCAGCTGAGGACCCTTTTATTTACCAGCATTTATTAAAGGAGAAACAGGCTAGCTGCAGCCCGGCTAGTCACAAAAGGGTGGAGGCTTCCTCCACCTGTTGATCTTTATACCCCAGTTAACATGCTAATATATTCCTCCCTCCAAACAGTCTGTAATCCCATGAGTCCAATGAGCAATGTCCAGTTTCTTCTTTTGGGTGGGTCCGGTCCTCCTCTGTGTCCTTCATAAATGAATAGAAAGTCAACAGGAAAGAGAAATATTCTGACATCAGTTCCTTGGTTCATTCCTCTCAAAGTCATATCCACCTTCAGAAAACTAGTTTAGACTGCCCTTCCCAACATCCTGCCTCAGGGCCTGGCACAGAATGACACTGAGGGGGGAGGGGAGGTGCTGTGGAAAAAACATGAGACTGCGCACAGTGAATAGTTCAGAGGAAGAATACATAACATATATGTGATATCGTGATAATTCTCTGGTTAACAATAATCCTTTTACTTAAAGTGTCACTCTAACACAATAATCTAATCTTGTGCATGTGGCTATAAGGATATATATAAAGATTAACAGATTAATTATAAAATTCTTTCCACATTTCCCTCCTGTTTATAATTAATACTGTGGGTTGTGGCTTGATCATATATGAATATCAAAAGGAATATTTACATTCACATTTCTGTGCTTATGCTTACTTAAGCCTCAGGTATCTGCAAATGTGTCTCCACTACAGGGGTTAGAGGTCCAAGCAAACACAGCCTTCTATTCCCCTTTGCTGCAAATGGGTATGCACTACAGCACGTCAGGGTATAGAAGTGAAATGATCAAAAACAAAAAATCAGGCTCTGGCCGTGAGCTGGAATTATTGCCTCACACATTGGCCTGGCCATCTCCCTCCAACATACCATCATAATCTCCTCCCAAATCACCGTACGCTTCTTCATCATGCTGTGCTAAGGCTGCATACATAGTAATACTCATATGCTTATCTATCAACCTTGCAAAGAATGTTCTCAGCATTGGAAAAATACAGCAGGCTAGTAGGAACAGAACCATAAGAACAGTTAGAAATGCGATACCAAAACTCTGAAAAAATGAAGTCCAGCTTCCAAACCAGTTCTGTAACCAGTCTGTTATTGGGTTTGAAACACCTGAGTTTCGTTTCAGCTCTTCGGATAGGTCTTTTAACTGCTGAAGAGCCACTGTCACTTTTCCATCAGGGGATGTATTATCTGGAATGTAGGTACACATTGTTCCCCAAAAAATTCACATACACCCCCTTTCTCTGCCAACAGCATATCTAATGCAATTCTATTCTGCAATGCTGTTAATGATGTTGCTTTCAGTTGCTCTACCAAACCTTCGATAGCATCTCTAGTATAATTAACAAATCTCTGCTGATTGTAGTAAATGTAATTAATCCAATCTACATTTTTGTTAACTGTTGGCCATAAGAAAATGGACTCAAAACCCTGCAGCAATTTGGTTCCTAGCCTTGAACTCGTCTGGCACCCCTCTGGGGACCCCTATCGCATCAATATATACATATGGGTCCAAACTCCCTTTTGGTGCCTCCCTTTTACTCCAGTGTACCTTTTTATCCACCAAAATTTTAAAGGATTCATAGGGCAATATAGTGACATGTTCTATCATCCAGACAGGGGCACACAACCCTTTCCATTCTGGTGGCAATGATGATTCTGCTTTGTTGGGTTCACAAGTCCACCAAGTATCTTCTAACTGCCATTTTGTTCCTAGGCTCAACCCTTTATCATCGGTTATCTCCATTATTTCTCCACAATACTTGATCATTGGATGGTTACTGGGGGCAGATCTATTATAGCGCGTAAGATTGCTGGCTGTAGCAAATGCACGCTGCGGCGTGCCTGGTACCTTCATACGGACTCTCTCTGTGGTACAGTTCCGTGGTTGATTCACACTTATCATACTTTGTTTCATACATTCTAATTCAGACCCACTCGCCACTACTGATACCAGAGCAATCTGCGGTCTAGCCGCTGCACACACAATACAGTCAGACACATTCACTCGGTACATTCACTCGGTTTGCAGTAAAAATTGCCAAAGTAATCCTAAAATTAAAAATTCCACCGGTAATCCAAAAATTAAAAATTCCACCGGTCACTAAAACTTTATCACTAGTCACGTTCATCTTGTTAATACTGTCCGGTGGGGATGGGTCAGTAATCTCTTTGTCTATCCTGTCATTGCTGTTCAATGGAGGTCGTATTGTCATTGTCATTGTCATTCCAGGGCTCTTCTTCTTCTTCTTTAAAAATGCTATGGCTCTAACCCAACTTCCCCTATGTAGCCTTTTTAGGTATCTGTTCCCCCTTTTTTATCTCCTTTTCACCATGGTTCAAGATAAAGAACTACACCTGTGCCTTAGGAAGAATCCTCTAATATCTTCCCACAGCCTTTGAGATCGTGGTCGCACTGAGGCTCAGGCAAATGTTCCCGTCGCCTCAGGATCTCAAATTTCCGCCCCTCTTTACCCCGTGGTGCTAACTATCAAGAACAGATTGGATCTGGCTACTGTTTTAAAAGGAAATGACCGCTAAGCGTTCTTCTTGAGCAAGATTCAAACAACATTTCTTCTGTTTCAAAAACACCGAAGCTTCATGTGAGTGTTCGTAGCAAGCTGTGGTTCTGGATCTTTTAATTAATCTGGATTCGGAAGGCCCATGTGCGCCCTCTTGCAATGGCTCAAATGTTCCCATGTGGTTTTATTCTAATTTAGCCACTATCCCTCCTGTTGACACATGTAAGACTCATGTGTCATCACCACAAATAAATTGGACAAAATCAGTCAAAGGAAGGTTAGTACGTCAGCAGTGTACAGAGCGACCTGTAGGTAAAGTCTTAGACTGTAAGTCAGCAGAGGGAGTTGTAGTTGCATATGTCAGGACTGCCAAGTCGTTGCCACGGGAGATGAGGGGACTGGGATGTTGCACACATGTGAATGGCCAGTGTTGTGGGAGCCCGGAGAACATCCATGGTCTGTGGGACGGGTGGGCTCCTCAGTTGCAGACACCTAACCCTGCGGACGTCACTAAGCCACAAACGTATGCATGATGGGAAAGCATACAGACTGTTCGTGAAAACAGTGGGGGACGGAATCCCATATAACAGGGTAAATAATAAACACACAGCTTGAGCAGAGACGCAGAAAGAAGCTTATCTATTCCACGATGTTCTTCAGCTCACTACTGTAAGACCAGGACAATCATTGGTGTATTCCCTCCTATGCACATAGAACTGATCCACAAAGATTTGTTAATTGCCCTGCGGACAAGTCACTGCGCGCAGATGCGGATGGGAGAAACATCCTCTGGTCAATAAACAACACAGAAAACAAAAGTACAGGGGCCAGGGTGGTGCAGCTTTTTTGGACAATGAAGACGTAAATGCCCAAGCAAACTGGCTGTGCAGCATAGGCGGGGGGGAGGGGGGGATGGATGGATGGAGCTGGTGGGATTGGGCTGGTGGGGGTGCGGTGGGGCTGGGGGGGGGGCTGGTGGGGGTGGGGTTGGGCTCTTGGCAGAGAACTACGATCATGCATCCCTCTCTGCAGTCCGCCATTAGACAAGGCTTTGTAGTCAAAATATTTTTATCAAAGTCATTTTACTGAACTCCTTCTAACATATCCATGAACTATAAAAATTTAATCAGGTGTCAATCAAAACGGCCAATCAATCGATGACAATGACCCACATACTACAGCAATGCAGCAATCAATTGTTCCCAGAAGCAAAAAACAAAAATCATCATATTTACTCTTATAATTGAAAGTAATATCTGCGGGGTTTCTCCTTTTTTTTTTAATATCCCGCATTCTGGGTTTCATAAAATATATACATTAACTTCTTGCAAACAAACCTTTCATCTTGCTACATGCATTCTCTCAAATCACTCCGTTCCGCTCCAACACACATACACACATCTAGGCTGGGATTAGTTGTCCATGAGGCCTCTTGCCCCCTCCTCAGAAATATGGGCGTAACCCATACCTTCACACAAATCCCAGACAGAAACTCCACTCGAATTTCACAAAATTTAACATTACAAACAGACAACTGCAGACAGTAAAAATCACTTTTAAATTTCCAATCTTCAGACAAACATCAGACAGGTAGAGTATAAAACTTATACAGACATTTATATACTGTGGAAACTACACAAACAACAAACAAACAGACAGACAAACAGCAGCTCATAACTTGTGGATTTCTCCTATAGCCCCCCTCCTCCTCCTCAGCTGGATACTTCCCCTGGGAGCTCTGGTGATTTAGATTTCAGAGCTCAGAATTCCCAGCTTCACATCTTACACACCACAACGTAACATTCTATTTTCATCAATAAATTCACTTACTCAGTTGCCTTCAACTAGGGCAGAATTAATACCCTTAACCATACTTTGTCGCTGTTGACCTCGGGCCCTCTGGGGGCAATGCCGGGCCAGGTGATCTTTCGACCCACATTCAAAACATTCTCCGCGTTCTCTGCGACCTTCAAAATCCTTAGATCTGCGCTTTCGTGGGCGTGTGAAATGCCCATTATCATTCACATAACAACCATTCTCATCACTGCAATCATAAACATTTGTGGCAACTTTCTTCCCCTTCTTTACCTTTTCTTTGATAACACGTTCAGCATGCCGGGCATATTCTAGAAAATCATTCAGTCTGCAAGTTCTATGGTTAACCATATGCTTTGTCACAAACTTGGCCACATCCTCTTTCAAAGCTCTGTGTACAGCAATTTTAAGTTGTTGTTCGTATGGGGAATCTACTGTTCGGTCAGCAGGGGGAGCTATGCCACTATGTCTGTTGAAAATCTCCACTACCCTGGCTACTAACTCATCCACTCCCTCCCCATCTTTTTGGGTGATGATGGAAATCTGGCCCCAATCAGGTGACGTCTTCTACTTTTTCCTAGCCCTGTCGAGTACAGCATCATATCTTTGAATCAGATCAGCGCTGTCCCAGACCAGAAGTTTAGGGGGAACAGGTGGATCTCCTGTTGGATCTCCTGCATCAAAGGGGTTCCAGGTACCAGCTACCATGTGCCAGTCTGTTTGGAACTTCCCTCTAAGGACCCTCTCACATTCCAACCCGTCTAGGCCATAGCTGATACGGAGGTTTTTCATATCCCTTATGCATGTATCTATGTCTTCACGATGTGAGGGTATGCCCTGTAGAGCTTCCTTCACATCGTTATCTGTCCATGGCCTATAAACCCTCACAGCCTCACCTCCCGCAGGGTTTGGCATCTGAATCATGGGCATAGTAGTTGCCTCATAGGCAGGGGCTGTAGCCCGCAGGTGCACATATGGTGGGGGTAGTGGTGGATATACTTGTGAAACGTGCACCCCTGCCTCCCCCTCTATCTTCTTTTTGCTGGCTCTCGTCAGCACTCCCTCTCTATCTGTTCCTACCTCCAAACCTCCCGTGGCCCCCCCTTCCTCCTTTTGCTTAGTTCCACCTCCCTGTGGGGCCCCATCTGCGTCATGTGGGAGGGCCTCAGCCTGGTCTAGGACTGGTACGGCTTGGCCCTGGGCTGGGGGAGGGATCTGGGGGTCTTGGCGTGGAGTGCATGTTACCACTTCCAGGTCTTTGTTCTTTTTTCCTAACCAATATGTATTCACCTGTTTCTGCCTCTTATGCGCCTCTTCTAGCCATTTTTTAGCTTCTGCTAAACCAAACCGACCTTCTAGCTTCCTGTCACTTTGTGCTTCACATTTAATTTGAGAAACGAGTTTCTTGCACCCGTCAGGGTGAAGGTGTCCCGAAAAACCAAATTTACTCCTCCACAGGCTACAATATTTTACCCAGCTTTTGTTCCTCCTGCGCATGACATATTCATCATCAGTTGCTTTAATTTTGCCTGTACCTTGCCCCATTCTCAACCTCCCTCGTTCATACACTTGTTTTGAGAATTACAATGTCAGCGGTCTCGTCCCTGAGATGGATTTGTAGAGTTACGTTTCTACCTGGCAGAACTACGTATCTGCCCGTCGGGAGCTGCAGCGGAGACCGGATTCACTCAGTGTGATGAACTTCTGCATGAGGGTACCCCTGACTAAAATACAGAAACAACCTGTGATCTAGATCCACTCCGATATTACTGCCTGTTACGCGGCTGTGTTCTATTGCAAAAACTTACAATTCCGCTGAGGCACACAGTAGCTCAGGAAACTGACCACAGATTGTGTCATGCAAAACAATATAACAACACATCAAAACTTATACTCTAATTTTGCGCAGCCCTATGTATGAGAAGTTACAGAAATAAAAGGTAATACTTACAATTTAAGAAGCTTTCAGGACACCCGAGAAGTTTGTTTTAGAATCCTAAGCAGGCGATTTCACCGACCTTGGCTGAAGAAGTCTCATGGTTCGAAATAAACCGTACGTCACAAAGACGTGAGCTCTAGTTGCGTTTGGCCACCTGTTTTTGAAGGAAACGTAGTCCCGGTGGACTTTCACCAGCTTTTTTATCAGATTCGCCAGTCGCAAACGCGCTCCTAGGACTCACCTCTCTGTGACTATAGGTTTTCCGGTTCGATGGAGACCAGATGTTAAAAGCAAATAAACTTACTCAATGAGACTCCTCCATTTCGTGCCAATGAAAATGAAATCTTTATTCACTCAGCTGAGGACCCTTTTATATACCAGCATTTATTAAAGGAGAAACAGGCTAGCTGCAGCCCGGCTAGTCACAAAAGGGTGGAGGCTTCCTCCACCTGTTGATCTTTATACCCCAGTTAACATGCTAATATATTCCTCCCTCCAAACAGTCTGTAATCCCATGAGTCCAATGAGCAATGTCCAGTTTCTTCTTTTGGGTGGGTCCGGTCCTCCTCTGTGTCCTTCATAAATGAATAGAAAGTCAACAGGAAAGAGAAATATTCTGACATCAGTTCCTTGGTTCATTCCTCTCAAAGTCATATCCACCTTCAGAAAACTAGTTTAGACTGCCCTTCCCAACATCCTGCCTCAGGGCCTGGCACAGAATGACACTGAGGGGGGAGGGGAGGTGCTGTGGAAAAAACATGAGACTGCGCACAGTGAATAGTTCAGAGGAAGAATACATAACATATATGTGATATCGTGATAATTCTCTGGTTAACAATAATCCTTTTACTTAAAGTGTCACTCTAACACAATAATCTAATCTTGTGCATGTGGCTATAAGGATATATATAAAGATTAACAGATTAATTATAAAATTCTTTCCACAATACATACCTTCTTCCTTGCGTTTCATCGCCGCCTTCTCGCTCTAGCGGCTGACGTCACTTCCGCTTCCGGAAGTGACATCAGCCGCTAGAGCGAGAAGGCGGCGATGGAACGCAAGGAAGAAGGTATGTATCTGCCGCTGCTGCCCGCTGCCCACAGATGGTAACTAGCTGGAGGGGGGCGCAGAGGGGAGAACCCCGAGGTGAGTGAGAGGGGGGAACTTCCCCTCTCCCCGCCGACTGTGGGCAAGGCTTTCCCCTCATGCTGCCACCCCTCCAGCCCCCAAAAAATGGCCCCGAGCGGGCCCCAGGGGGGGGCCGGGCCCCCCCGCGGGCGCAGGCGCTGCAGGGCCTATTGCTACGCCCCTGCCAGCCACGAACAATACCACGGGAACGTGGAGCAGCAGAAGCCCCCTGTGACGGCTGCCGCGGTTGTTCTTCTTCCGCCGCCTCTTCCTCCTCCACAGAAACACCTTCCTCATCATCATCATCAGAGTCTGACTCCTCTCCTTCCCCACACGACTCCTCTTCTTCCTCCTCCTCCTTCCCCCTCTGTGCTGCCGCAGGTGTTAGGGAAACATCTGGTTCGGATGTAAATCACTCCCACGACTCCTGCTGCCGTAACTGTTCTCGTTCACGCTCCTCCACAGCTGTATCCACCACTCTAGGCACGGCACGCTCCAGGAAGTAGGCGTAGGGAATCAAGTCGCTTATGGTGCCCTCATCGCCACTCACCAGTTTGGTCACCTCCTCAAAGGGCTCTATGACCCTGCATGCATTTCGCATCAGTGTCCAGTTGTTGGGCCACAACATCCCCATCCTCCCAGATTGTGTCCTTGTACTGTAATGATACAGGTACTGGGTGACGGCTTTCTCCTGGTCTAGCAGGCGAGAGAACATCAGCAGGGTGGAATTCCAGCGAGTCGGGCTATCGCAAATCAGGCGTCTCACCGGCAAGTTGTTTCTACGCTGAATGTCCGCAAAGCGTGCCATGGCCTTGTAAGAGTGCCTGAAATGCCCACACAACTTCCTGGCCTGCTTCAGGACGTCCTCTAAGCCTGGGTACTTGGACACAAATCTTTGCACGACCAGATTCAGCACATGTGCCATGCAGGGTATGTGTGTCAGCTTTCCCAAATTCAACGCAGCAATGAGATTGCTGCCGTTGTCACACACCACGTTGCCGATCTCAAGCTTGTGCGGGGTCAGCCATTGCTCCACCTGTTTGTTAAGAGCAGCCAGGAGAGCTGCTCCAGTGTGACTCTCCGCTTTCAGGCAAGACATGTCTAACACTGCGTGACACCGTTGTAATTGGCATGCAGCATAGGCCCTGGGATGCTGGGGCTGTGTAGCTGTAGAGGAGATCGTGGCACCAGCCGAGGAGGAGGAGATGGCGACAGTGCAGCGGTGGTAGCAGGTGGAGAGGAGGTGGCTGGAGGCCTGCCTGCAAGCCGTGGAGGTGTGACAAGTCGGTCCGCTGCGCAGCCACGTACTCTCTGCTTGCTGCCATCGGTCACCAGGTTGACCCAATGGGCTGTGTATGTAATGTAGTGGCCCTGCCCGTGCTTGGCAGACCAGGCATCCGTGGTCAGGTGGACCCTTGACCCAACGCTGTGTACCAGAGATGACACCACTTGCCTCTCAACTGCACGGTACAGTTTGGGTATGGCCTTTTGTGAAAAATAATTGCGGCCTGGTATCTTCCACTGCGGTGTACCAATGGCCACAAACTTACGGAAAGCCTCCGACTCCACCAGCTTGTATGGTAATAGCTGGCGAGCTAATAGTTCCGCTACGCCAGCTGTCAGACGCCGGGCAAGTGGGTGACTGGCAGACATTTGCTTCTTACGCTCAAATACTTCCTTCACGGATAGCTGGGTACTGCTGTGGGCAGAGGAGAAGGAACCGCTGAAGGGAAGAGGCAGTGTGGAGGAGGGTGGCTGTGGAGGTGCAAGGGAGAAAGTGCATGAAGACGATGCACCTTAAGGAGGAAGAGGAGAAGGAGGGTGGCTTGTTTTTTGAGGGGTGCTGCTTTTCCTCAGGTGTTCTTGCCATAGCTGTTTGTGCCTTCTCTCCTCTTGTCCCTACGTGAGAGTTGGCCTTTCCACGGCTCAATTTTTGCTGGCAGAGACAACAGATGGCTTTGCTCCGATCTGAGACACACACGTGAAAAAATTTCCAAACCGCTGAGCCCCACTGGGGTGATGGCGCTATGGTGGCATCAGCAGCTGACGTTGAAGGGCATGTTAGCTGGCTGGCCATAGCTGGCGATACATGGCGCCGGACACTGCCCCCAGCTGTTTCTGAGGACGAGCTCCCTCTGCTTCTATCATGGAGTCGTCTCCTCCTCTCTGACTCCTCCTCTGAACTGTCCCCCTGGTCATCTCCTCTACCGGGAACATATGTGGTATCCATATAATCATCATCATAATCCTCCTGGCCAGCTGCGCTTTCCTCAGACACCTCCTCAAGTGCACCAACTTCAGGTGGTCCACCATCATTCCCATCCACACACGTTACGTCCATACTATCGCCACCTAACTCAGACGTATGAGGTGGTGTACCTTCGCCTTCTTGTTGTTGTTGCAGTAGTGGCTGGGAATCAGTGATTTCACCACCACCACCAAATAACTCCTGCGAAGTGTCAAATGCAGCGGATGTGGTGCTTGTTGTAGCGCTGGTGGCTGCGGGAGATGAGGTGTTCTGTGTTAAATACTCAAGCACCTCACGATTTTGGGAAGTGATGGCACGTGCCTTCTTCTGAGCACTGTATTTTGGGGCAGGTCCGCACGAAATCACAGCAACACCCCCTTGCACAGACCTGCCGGTGCCTGGTGGCCTTCCTCTGGGTCTGCCTCTACCTCTTCCTCCACCTGGTTTGTCCATTTTTTCCATCTCGGGGGGATGCTAGCTATATGCAGTGAGGTGGGTTCTCACTCAGCACAACAGGTAGTTAGATGCAGTGAGCTGGGTTCACTCAACACAACGCTAGGTATATGCAGTGATGAGATGGGTTAAGTAAACACAACAGGTACTGGGTAGTTAGATGCAGTGAGCTGGGTTCACTGAACAGTAAAGGTACTTAAGATGCAGTGAGGTGGGTTCTCACTCAACACAACAGGTAGTTAGATGCAGTGAGCTGGGTTCACTCAACACAATGTTAGGTATATGCAGTGATGAGGTGGGTTAAGTAAACACAACAGGTACTGGGTAGTTAGATGCAGTGAGCTGGGTTCACTGAACAGTAAAGGTACTTAATATGCAGTGAGGTGGGTTCTCACTCAACACAACAGGTAGTAAGATGCAGTGAGCTGGGTTCACTGAACAGTAAAGGCACTTAAAATGCAGTGAGGTGGGTTCTCACTCAACACAACAGGTAGTTAGATGCAGTGAGGTGGCCAGGTGGGTTCACTCAACACAACAGGTAGTTAGATGCAGTAAGCTGGGTTTACTCAACACAAAGCTAGGTATATGCAGTGATGAGGTGGGTTAAGTAAACACAACAGGTACTGGAGTATATGCAGTACTGGGTAGTACAATGTGCAGCTCCCTGTCACACACACAGGTAGTCACTGAATGTGCTGGGCTGCTGGCAGTGGCACACACAATATCAATTAGCAAGGCTGTGCATGCAACAAAAGTGTCAGTTTGACACACAGAAAAAAAAAGATGTACAGGATGAGCTCTGAAAAGAGCTGTTGCTGGGTGCTTTAAAAGCAATAATAATCAGTCAGGAGCAAGCAAAGCAGCCTAGAACCTAACTAATCTGTCCCTAGGAGAAAAAGTCTGCAGCAGCTGTCCCTTTCCTCTCTCTAGCAGGCACACGAGTGAGTGTAATGGCCGCCAGACCCTGCCTTATATAAGGGGGGTGGGGCTCCAGGGCTTAGTGTAGCCTGAATGGCTTCAATTTGCCTGCTGACTGTGATGCAGAGGGTCAAAGTTGACCCTCATAGTGCATTATGGGGTGAAGTTCGCCTGGAACCGTTCGCCGGCGAACCGTTCGCTACATCTCTATTGTTTGTAAACCAGAAAATCAAATTTTGAAAAAGATGGGATTAGACTGCTCTTTGTTCCTGGGACCTTCACAAATTATTGTTGTTCTTACCACACCCACCCAACTCACACTTGATTGTCTATCGGTAGTGCTTCAGTGTCCAGTACCCACCTCCTTTCTCAATTCACTCAATTCACTTTATTGTCATTGTGTAACACAACAAAATTACTTTTCATGACAACCCCACGGTGCGTATAGGGAACATAGTGATAGTAACAAGGAAAAGAATAAATTATACAAGTATGCCAGGTATTACAGATATTTAAACAATTTGTGCACAGTGTTAATTATTTCAGAGAGGATTCACAGTTCATCAAGTTTATGGTGGATTGGAAAAAGCTGTCTTTCAGTCTGTTTGTGTGTGTGTGGATTGATCTAAAACGTTTACCTGATGGAAGGAGCTCAAACAAGGCATTTCCAGGGTGAGTTTTGTCCTTGATGATGTTTTTGGCCCTTCTCACGCTGTGAGTATTATACAAGAGTTCCAGTGATGGTAGTTCAGTGCCAATAATGGCTTCTGCTGTTTTAACAACTCGCTGCAGGGCTTCTCGAGTAGCCTTGGTGCAGCTGTTGTACCAGGCCATCATGCAATTGGTCAGAACGCTTTCTATAGTGCATCTGTAGAAATTAACCAGCAGCTTCTGTGGGAGGTCAGCGCTCCTTCGTTTTTTCAAAAAGTAGAGGCATTGTTGTGCTTTGCCCGTCAGAGCTAAAGCATTATCAGCCCAGGACAGGTTCTCAGCGATGGTGACTCCCAAAAATTTGAAGCTGGAAACTCTCTCCACAGCCTCTGCATTGATCATTAGTGGTAGGTAAGTGGTCTTTTTGGTGGTCCTAAAGTTCAGAATAATTTCTTTGGTCTTCTTTGTATTTAATAACAGGTTGTTAATGTCGCACCATGCAGACAGGTTCCTAACTTCTTCTCTGTATGCAGCTTCCTCATTGTCTGATATAAGCCCAATGACAGTCGTGTCATCTGCAAACTTAACAATTAAGTTTGAGGTATGGATAGGCTGGCAGTCATGGGTGAAAAGTGCATAGAGGAGAGGGCTTAATACACAGCCCTGTGGCACGCCAGTGCTCAGGGCAAGGGTGGGAGATGTCTGTTTTCCTAGTCTGACAGTTTGAGGGCGATTAGTAAGGAAGTCCAATAACCAAGTACATATGGAGGGAGCAAGACCTAGTGCATGGAGTTTGTTGGTCAGCTGGCTAGGTACGATGGTGTTAAATGCTGAGCTGTAGTCAATAAAGAGCATCCTAACATAGGAGTTGGGATTTTCTAGGTGTGAGAGGGCAGCACGGAGAGCTACACAGATGGCGTCATCAGTCGATCTATTTGTTCAGTAAGCAAACTGGTGTTGATCTAAATTTGCCGGGATAGAGGCCTTGATGTGTGTGGCTACCAGTTGTTCAAAACACTTGGCGATGAAAGGGATTAGAGCAACTGGTCGTGGTCGGTAATCATTAAGACAGGTTATCCTAGGATTTTTTGGAACTGGCACAATGGTTGTGGATTTAAGGCATGAGGGGACTACACCCAAGAACAGAGAGAGGTTGAATATTTGAGTAAAAACTTTCGCTAGTTGACCAGCACAGGCCTGGAGCACACGTCCTTGCACACCATCAGGACCTGCAGCTTTCCTGGTGTTGATATTTGTGAGTGCTTGCTGCACTTCACGTATGTGAAGGATTAAAGGCTGTGAGTCTGTAGTGGGCCTAAAGTTGCCTGGAGGCCGATTGTTGTCTTTTTCAAATCTAGCAAAGAAGTTGTTAAGTTCCTCTGCTAGGCTGGGGTTGTTATTGTCCAGTGTATATTGAGTGCTATTCTTCTTTTTGTAATCTGTGAATAGTTGAATGCTTTGCCACATCCTCTTTGGGTTTGAGTAATTTTCAAAGTTTTCCTCAATCCTCTGTATGTAAGTTTTGCATTTCGTATGCCTTTTTTCAGACTTGCTCTGGCTGAAGAATATGCTTCTTTGTCCTGTATTTTAAAACGCTTTGTTCCTATTACTTAGGAGTTCCTTGAGTTCTTTTGTTACCCATGGTTTATGATTTGGGTAAACCGTAACTCTTTTGTTGACAGTGATGGTGTCCACACAGAAATTAACATATGACAATACAGAGGAAGTACACGTCTCCAGGTCTGTTTCATGAAAGAAAATATTTAAATCTGCATTTTCAAAGCAATCTTGGAGCTGAGAGACAGCAGTCTCAGGCCAGACTTTAACAGACTTGCCAATTGGTTTAGCAGTGTTGATAATGGCTTTGTATGTGGGAATAAGAAACAAAGATAGATGGTCGGACTGTCCCAGTGGGGGGCGTGGGGTGATCTTATAGGCACCTTTTATGTTTGTATAGACATGGTCCAAGGTGTTTTCTCCTCTGGTTTTACAGTCCACGTGCTGATAAAATCTAGGAAATACCTTCTTAAGATTTGCTTGGTTAAAATCTCCAGCAATGATGAAAATTGCACCAGGGTGTGAGTTTTGTTGCTTACTAATGACATTAAACAGTTGTTCATTTGCTGACTTAGTATTGGCATGAGGTGGAATGTACACTGCCATAATTACAATAGCTGTATGTTCCCTGGGTAGGTAAAACGGTCGACATCTCAGCATTAGATATTCCACATCAGGTTAACAAAACTTGTTGATTATGGTTACGTTAGTGCAACAAGCATTATTGATATAAACACATAGTCCTCCAACTGTTTTCTTGCCAGAATCGTGCGTTTGATTAGCACGGTGAAGTGTGTGACCTGCAAGCTCAACTGCAGCGTCTGGTATGGAGGGGTCTAGCCAGGGGTTTAGTCCTGGGGAAAAAAGTGAGTGGAGCCACCTGGAGAAGTCCTGCGGCGCACCAAAATGGGCGTAGTCAAGCACACCGTGGGCGTGGTCATGGGTGGGGCCAAATATACATGACCTTAGCAGTGATGTAAAAGGTCTGCCGAGGAAGTTTGGGCTCTGCCATAGTGTATCCCCCAAAAATAGATGTAATCTGACAGCATTTCACCCAAAAGACACATAATCTGGTAGAAGTTCCTCCAAAATATAGATAATATGGAAGTGGTTCCCCCAAAATAGACAATGTGACAGCAGCAGTTCCACCAACATACACATAATTTGGAAGCAGTTCCCCAAAATACGCGAAACCTGGCAGCGGATCACCCAAAATGCACGTACTGTAACACCCAAAGGACATATAATCTGGCAGTAGTGGTCCCCCAAACATACACAATCTGGCAGCAGTTCCCCAAAATACACGTAATCTGGCAACAGCCGTTCCCCTAACATACACATAATCTGGCAGCTGTTCCCCAAAATACATAACAGCTGTTCCACAAAAATGCAGATAATCTGACAGCAGTTCCCCCAAAATAGGTACCCCCAGGTAGCCAGGTCTATAGGTGTCCCCAGTATAAGTAGCCATGAGTATAGTAGTCCCCAGTATATGTAGCCAGAGGTATAGTTGCCTAGTATATGTAGCCAGGGGTATATGTGCCCAGTATATGTAGCCAGTGGGATATGTCCCCAGTATTTGTAGTCAGGGGTATATGTTCCCAGTATATATAGCCAGGGGTATATGTGTCCAGTATATATAGGCAGGGGTATATGTGCCCAGTATATATAGCCAGTGGGATATGTGCCCAGTATATATAGCCAGTGGGATATGTGCCCAGTATATATAGGCAGAGGTATATGTGCCCAGTATATGTAGCCAGTGGGATATGTGCCCAGTATATGTAGGCAGGGGTATATGTGCCCAGTATATGTAGGCAGGGGTATATATGTCCAGTATATGTCGCCAGGGGTATATGAGCCCAGTATATGTAGCCAGGGGACCAGGGGTATATATGCCCAGTATATGTAGCCAGGGGTATATATGCCCAGTATATGTAGCCAGGGGTATATATGCCCAGTATATGTAGACAGGGGTATATATGCCCAGTATATGTAGCCAGGGGTATATGTGCCCAGTATATGTAGGCAGGGGTATATGTGCCCAGTATATGTCGCCAGGGGTATATATGCCCAGTATATGTAGGCAGGGGTATATGTGCCCAGTATATGTCGCCAGGGGTATATATGCCCAGTATATGTAGCCAGGGGTATATATGCCCAGTATATGTAGCCAGGGGTATATATGCCCAGTATATGTAGCCAGGGGTATATATGCCCAGTATATGTAGGCAGGGGTATATGTGCCCAGTATATGTCGCCAGGGGTATATATGCCCAGTATATGTAGACAGGGGTATATGTGCCCAGTATATGTCGCCAGGGGTATATATGCCCAGTATATGTAGCCAGGGGTATATATGCCCAGTATATGTAGCCAGGGGTATATATGCCCAGTATATGTAGCCAGGGGTATAGTTGCCTAGTATATGTAGCCAGCGGTATATGTGCCCAGTATATGTAGCCAGTGGGATATGTCCCCAGTATATGTAGTCAGGGGTATATGTTCCCAGTATATATAGCCAGGGGTATATGTGTCCAGTATATATAGGCAGGGGTATATATGCCCAGTATATGTAGCCAGGGGTATATATGCCCAGTATATGTACCCAGGGGTATATATGCCCAGTATATGTAGGCAGGGGTATATGTGCCCATTATATGTCGCCAGAGGTATATATGCCCAGTATATGTAGGCAGGGGTATATGTGCCCAGTATATGTCGCCAGGGGTATATATGCCCAGTATATGTAGCCAGGGGTATATATGCCCAGTATATGTAGCCAGGGGTATATATGCCCAGTATATGTAGCCAGGGGTACATGTGCCCAGTATATGTAGCCAGGGGTATATGTGCCCAGTATATGTAGGCAGGGGATTATGTGTCCAGGTAGCCAGGTGTGCCCCCAGCAGGAGGGGAGCAGCGCAGAGAAGGAGAGCTATGGGGACAGCGGGGATGGGCGGACATCTCCCCCTCCATCCCTCACCTTCGTGCTCCCCTTCCTGCCTCTCTCCTCCAGTGTTTTGAAGTGCCGGCCCGACGGCAAAAGTGGGCGGAGACTTACCGCGTTCCAGTCGCATGGGACGCTCCGCTCTGTGTGCGGCTAGTCTGGTCTTCTAGCCGCACACACAGAGCTGAGTGTCCCATGCAACTGGAACGCGGAAAGTCTCCGCCCACTTTCGCCGCCGGGCCTGACACTTCAAAACACTGGAGGGGAGAGGCAGGAAGGGGAGCACGAAGGTGAGGGATGGGGGGGAGATGTCTGCCCATCCCCGCTGTCCCCATAGCTCTCCTTCTCTGCTCTGCTCCCCTCCACACAAGCCAGGGTGAACGGCGTCCACGCTGAAGAAAAAGTGGGTGGACGCCGTTCGTCCGCGTCCACGCAGGACTCGACTCCTGGGTCCAGCCATGTCTCCAAAAAAATCAAAAGGCAACAGTCTCTCATAGTTTTATACGTGGAGATATCCAGTCGGAGCTCATCCATTTTATTTGCGAGGGATCTCACATTTGCAAGAAGTGCGCTAGGAAGAGGGGTTTTATGTGGCGTAGCTCTCAGTCTAGTTAGCAGTCCTGATCGCTTACCTCTCTTTTGTTTCCTCTTGCTTCGCTTTCTGCCCCGTCTATTTCCGAGGATAGCAGTGGTTAACGAAAGTCGCGGTGATCTGAGTATCTCCTGCGGTATTGATTCCGTGTTAAAGTAATCTCCTTTTCCGCTTGATCCGATCTGTAGAAGCTCCTGGCGATTGTAGTGGATGCTTGCTTTTGTTGTGAGGCGGTGAAGGTCAGTAGGAAGAAAATTAATAGAAGAGAGCACCTATGTGTGGGTAGCATGAAGCTGCTGCGTCTGTGCGCGCCGACATCGTACTTGGTCTGTGCTGCAGATAACAATAATATTTATATAGCGCTTTTCTCCCTGGGGACTCAGAGCGCTGTGACCCTGCATTATGCAGTCTCAAAGGCTAGGCAAAAGAGGTGAGTTTTTAGCCTTTTTTTTAAAGCTGTCCAGAGAAGGAGCCTCTCGTACTGATTGTGGAAGTGAGTTCCATAGAGAAGGGGATGCATAGGAAAAGGCCCGAGCAGGCGAGCACCAAATGTTAAGTGTATCCTGGAAATAACCAGCTTCATCTTGTTGGCAAAGCGGAGGGTGCATGGAGGGGCATAAAGTTCCAATAGATCCGCTATGTATTTGGGTCCCATGTGGAGTAGAGCCTTGAATGTCAGCAGGCAGATCTTAAAATTGATTCTCCATTTTACTGGCAACCAGTGAAGAGTTTGCAGTACTGGGGTGATGTGTGAGCTGCGGGGGGCATTGGCTAGGAGTCTGGCTGCAGCATTCTGTACTAGCTGTAAGGAGCGCAGAACCTTATCTGTAGATCCGATGAACAGGGCATTGCAGTAGTCTAGGCGGGAGGATACAAATGTGTGAACCAGGGAAGGGAGGTCTTCAGATGATGGTTCGTGCTGCAGATGATGCTGATCTCCCGAAGGGGGAGAGAGCAGAGAGATGTTACCTGCTTCACAGCCACATTCCATTTGATTACGCACCATAAAGCACACTTACCTTGTCCATTGCCAAGTTCTCTTCTCTCTTGCACTGCAGTCTATCACTTTTCAGCAGGGCCTGGATGGGCGAGTGAAGGGAGCTAAGGAAGGCCTTCCATGATAGGGCTAGCCTTCTGGCAGGAAGCTTAGGGTTTAATTTGGGGGGAAGGACGAGCCGGAGGCTTAGAATGACAGGAAGGAGGAGCTGGGGAGTGAGAGTCAGGCAAAGGAAATGTGTTAGAGGAAGGGGAGGAGTCAGAACGGGTGAGGATTTGGAGAAGAAACTTCCATCCCACCCTCCCTTAACTGGGTTATATGGTGTTATCTTGTCATTGCAGCTGAGGAACAAGGTTTCCGGAGGACGGTGGTACATTTGGGGGAGGAAGTCACGCAGGTGAATTCCTCACGGTATCAAGTAATCTACAAAGAAGTTGTTTATGAAGGGCATGCAGCTGTCCCTGAGTCGGTGTTTAGCAACTAGGGGCCTGGTTATAGCTGCATTCCAATATGTTTTAGTCTGATCATTAACTTCCAGATTCCTTGCCCTGAAAGTAACTGTTTTCTATGGTTTTGGTTTATAATGTTTTATATTAAACTAGTAGACCTAAGCCCATTTCAAAACTGGCTCTAGGTCTGTGTTGAAACTCCACCTCCCTCCCCTCGCCTCTCCTCCACGCCCCTACCCTTCCTTCTTCTCACTCTCCCCGTGACCGCCGCAGTCACCGCATGCGCACACACGCGCCGCCCGCCCGTCCTCCCTCAGCTCTCCTCAGTTTTTGCATCCCTCCCTGCACATGGGCAGTAGCGTAAAGCAGGGGACACACACACACCGGAAGTGCAGGCGCAGAGACAAAGGGGTTTATTATAGAGGATGCTGTAATTAATAAATGTGGCTGCATTGGCCTATATTTTCCATTTCAATTGCAGTCCTAGTGTTTTGTTGGGGAAGGTTGTTAATGGTATTAATGGGACAGGAATAGCATATGCCCATATCATTCAACTTCTCGTTGAGGCTCTAAATCTCACATAACACACATCTGGAGCCTACGGAGAGATACTGCTGCAGTGCTGAAGAGGAGAGGACCCAATGATGCACTAGGTAATTCGGCCTCTGCTGCAGCTGCTCTGCACATTAAAGGGCAACTGAACAGAGAGAGATATGGAGGCTGCTATATTTATTTCTTTTTAACCACCTTAGTGGTAATCAGGAGTTCAGCTCGGGTGGAAAAAACATGCCAGGATCGGAACCCCCGAGCTGAACTCGTGTAAGCCACTGGGACTTCTATGCAGAGCAATGCACCCAGCGGATGTCTCGGGGGATCCCGATGTTGGCCACCATTATTCTTCCTCTCCTCCGAGGCTCTGCTTCCCCTGGTGAGATTGTCATCTGTCGTAATGACGACAGACGGCAATCTCACTGCAGCGCTGGATCCCAAGGAGGTGAGTGCTGGGCTGCTGCAGAACTCCTTAGCAGCATAATTTTTTCCAGGTTTTAGCATGCAAAAAAAATCGCACTGCTTTTAGACTCTAAAATCCAGAAAGAATCATAACGCCAAAGGGGTTAAGCAATAATAGTTGCCTGGCTGTCCTGCTGTTCATCTGCCTCTAATACTTTTAGTCATAGACCCTGAACAAGCATTATGCAGCAAATCAGGTGTTTTTGACATTATTGTCAGATCTGACAAGATTAGCTGCATGCTTGTTTCTGGTGAGATTCAGACACTAATGCAGCCAAATAGATCATCAGGACTGCCAGGCAACTGGTATTATTTAAAAAGAAATAAATATGGCAGCCTCCATATTGTTTCCACTTCAGTTGTGCTTTTAGATGTCTCCAATGTCGAACCCCCCCCC